>NC_069505.1:543836261-544011261 GCF_027579735.1 Bombina bombina | reverse complement strand
TAAAATCTGCGGCAACGACCGCCTATAAAAGTGGGCAGCACTTTCTCAATATGCATAATTGCTCTCCATCCAATCAAGAAGCAGTAGTGCCAGCTTAATTATCATATAGATGGTCTGAGCTTGAGTTAAACATTGCATGCGCACAAATGTTTTTGAAGAATCGCTTGCGCACTTCTGCTGTCTGGAGAGCCACTCCCCCTGACCGAGACATCACAAACCTCTTGTTACGCTTCAGATGCTTTGCGGATGACGCACCTCAAGGCAGAGCATAGATGAGAAAACATATGCGTGAGTCACAGTTTAAAAAAACTGCGCATGCGGGGCACCATGATCGTTCTACCCAGGTAGACCACCGTTATAGGGCACCTATAATGAGCTTAATGGGGGGTTTGGCAGACACCGCATTTTATAACAGAAAATATAGGTAAACCCTTTAAAATATTTATATAGATAAATTACAAAACTTATTTATATTCCACAATGTTTTTGATAATTTATAAATATTTATGGGGTTTCCTATCCCTTTAATATTTTTACTATAAATTAAAAAGTCTTAACAACTTTGGCCCGTCTCAAAAACTGTTAAAGGGACAGTCAACACCAGAATTTTGGTTGTTTTAAAAGATAGATAATCCCTTAATTACCCATTCCCCAGTTTTGCCTAACCAACACAGTTATAATAATACACTTTTTACCTCTGTGATTACCTTGTATCTAAGTCTTTGCAGACAGCCCCCTTTTTTCAGTTCTTTTGATAGACTTGCATTTTAGCCAATCAGTGCTCACTCCTCTGTGAATTCACGTGCATGAGCTCAATGTTATCTATATGAAACACATGAACTAACGCCCTCTAGTGGTGAAAAACTGTCAAAATGCATTTAGATTAGAGGCGGCCTTCAAGGTCTACGAAACTAGCATATGAACCTCCCAGGTTTAGCTTTCAACTAAGAATACCAAGAGAACAAAGCAAAATTGGTGATAAAAGTAAATTGGAAAGTTGTTTAAAATTACATGCCCTATCTGAATCATGAAAGTTTTTTTTTTTTTGGACTTGACTGTCCCTTTAACTTGTTTTTATTCAGCCATCATCAAATCAGTTTTTCATCCTTTTTTTTTTAACCCGGTATAGCTCTGCTGCATTATCATTAGAGGAGAAACTACATCGAATTGTGAGATCTGCGTGGGGGGGGGGGGGGGGGATAATTGGGTGTCATCTTATTTCTCTTAAAGGGATATGAAATGAAAAAAAAAAAAAATTTGTGATTCAGACAGAACATACCATTTTAAAAAAGTTTCCAATTTTCTTCTAATATCAAATTTGCTTTGTTCCTATGATATTCTGTGTTGTAGAGATACCTAGGTGGGCATCTGCAGCACTAAATAAGAGGAAATAGTGCTGTCATATAGTGCTCTTGCAAATGGATAAAATTCTTGAAAAACTGCTGTCATATAGTGCTCCAGAAATGGGCTGGTGTTCTGTTGATTTCTGCTACCTTGTAGAGATTTGCATCCTTGACATATGCACGCTTAGAATTACGTAATCATATCCAACATATGTTAAAAAGGAATGTGTGGAATGTTATTATGTAATGAGCAGCATGCGCACAAAGCAGGTAACAAATCTCGACAAGGAAATTGTTCCAGTGTTTCTATGTGGCCATGGACATGTGCAGTTAAATTTGGGAGCAATTTTTGACAATCATTGTTTTTGGTACTATACATAGTCACATCTTGAAAGCATATCCTCCATATTATATATATATATATTTATGATATGGTGGACTCTGACCATCTTATGAAAGAAATTGTATTGCGTCTAAGATAAATTACACTGTAACAACCGTTTATATCTATACCATATACTTTATATATAAACTTAGAAAACAGAAAGAGTAAGTGTTGTACAAATATGACACACTTACTAAAGTAAGACACGGCAGCACTGTATATAAAAAAATATTGCTTTATTAGCAACAACCAACCTTAAAATCCACCTTTCCCTTTACAAAAGACCCAAGGTACAGCAGTACCTTCCCAAGCAGGTCAAAATATGGATGTGCACATAAAGTTAACCCCACATGCTAGCATGTCCCATAGCCACCAATATTAACAGTCAAATAGATCACAGTCTGAGCACTTAAGAGTCAAAAAATACGCTCCGGTGACTATCAACTAGCAGCTTCTTAGTATTTGTCATGGGACAACTGATGTGACAGATACTAGAACAAATGTCCATATTCTCTATTTGTAGGTAAAAATTATTGACGTTCCTCCTCGCATCCCACAACCACACTGCAAGACTTAGGAGCCACTCCGCTTACCTTTCACTATGATCACGATGGGCCTCCTCTTTACTCACGAATCGTGCATGGTGGTTACCACGCTGCTTCACTTGCGAGATCCACATGGCAAGATGTGAAGCCGCTCAACTAGCTTATTCACCGTGGTTATAGATTCCGGTGCCCAATAGGCCTCCTTTTACTCACGGGCTTGTACGTGGTAGCTGACACAGAACTTCACTTGCGTTACCTGTGGATATGGAGCTTTACGAGACCCCTATGTAGAACTGCTGGGCAGCAATCGTAACTTCTTACTTTTAAGGTTGTTTGTTCCCAATAAAGCAAATATTTTTTTATATACTGTACAGTGCTGCCGTGTCCTACTTTAGTAAGTGTGTCATATTTGTATAATACTTACTCTTTCTGTTTTCTAAGTGTATATATGTTCAATATTGGGGCTGTAGCATGCATATTAATTGCTACATTCATAGATTTTGACCAGGTGCACCCTACATATATAAATTCAATTATACCATATACATTCCTTAACTTAACCATTCATCAATACAGATTATTACACACAATGTTCCGTAGACGTTTTCTTCTGTGTGCAATAACCATTATATTTATTGATATAAAACACATTAACACTACTCGTTCATTATGGATTTTAGTGATTTGATGGTCCACAAATAGAGCATCCCTACAGATTATATTCTCTGCAACATTTGTTGCTATGGTAAATACTGGGCAAATTCTAAGAAACCATATTTTAAGTGTGCAGAATCTTCTATGCAATAAAACGGCATGTCCCAACTGTGGTGGCTGAAATGTGTTAAGTCAGCAGTATCTTCAAAATAAAGTAATAAGCTTTAATAAGTGCTGTGCCATGTTCTTTTATAAGTTATTACATTTCTATATTCACCTTCAAGACAACATTGGGAGTGTATATTGTATATTATTCAAGTGTATTATATGCAGGTAATATTGCAGTTACTTGCCTTTTTTCTGCTCCCATTTGGACTGTTATTGGACGATAACAACCCATTGGACAAGGCTGTTCCAGAATATTATTAACCTTTTAAAGCCGTTATGCCGTTCTATTCCGTCTTAATTACACTGGGCTTTAAAGCCGTTATGACTGAATAGAACGTCATAGCTAACGGCTTTCCTGAAGCCTTCTGTGCTTTCAGGATTTGATCGCAGTCTGGAGGGCGTTCCTAGGGTTATAGGGATGCCCCCCAGAAGCGATCCAATAATTGAAATCTCGCGATCGTGCATACGTGGTTTTAATTTGTCTACATCGGAACAGGTGTTCCGATGTAGGCACTTTAGCCCTGACATGAAAGGGTTAAGGGAAGTACTTTTATTTATTTGTTTTAGACTATTATCTGTACCAAATCATTTCTTTGTCTCTTCTATATGAATTCTCTGGTGTTTAATCAGATATGAACTTTCAGAGAAGCCTTTACCACATTCAGTACAAACAAAGGGCTTTTCTCCAGTATGGACTTGCTGATGTTTTAGCAGGTATGATCTATCACAGAAGCCTTTACTGCATACATGACATATATATGGCTTTTCTCCTGTATGAATTCTATGGTGTTTAACTAGATGCGACCTATCATAGAAGCCTTTTCCACACTTGAAACAAATGTACGGCTTTTCGCCTGTGTGCATTCTGTGATGTATAACTAGATTTGAACTTTGGGAGAAGCCTTTCCCACATTCAGGGCAGAGATACGGCTTATCTCCTGTATGGGTTCTTTGGTGGTGAAGCAATCCTGACCTCTGAGAGAAACTTTTTCCGCAAACCGAGCAAGAATATGGTTTTTCTCCTGTGTGAGTTCTATAGTGTACGGCAAGACTTGAAGTTTCACAGAATCCTTTACCACATTGTTGACATACATGTGGCTTTTCTCCTGTATGGATCCTACGATGTTTAACTACACTTGACTTTTGAGAGAAGCCTTTCCCACAATCTGGGCAAACATACGGTTTTTCTCCTGTATGCGTTCTATGGTGCGCAACAAGACTTGAACTTTCATAGAAACCTTTCCCACATTTTTGGCAGATGTATGGCTTATCACCTGTATGGGTCCTATTGTGGATAAGCAAACTAGATCTATGAAAGAAACATTTCCCGCATTCAGAACAAATATGAGGCTTATCTCCAGTATGTGTTTTTTGGTGGTTAAGCAGAACCGAACTTTGAGAGAAACATTTTCCACAGTCGGAGCAAACATACGGTTTTTCTCCAGTGTGATTTCTGTGGTGCACAATCAAACTTGAACTGTCACAAAATCCTTTACCGCAAGTCTGACAAACATATGGCTTTTCTACAGTATGGGTTCTCTCATGTCTAACCAAAACGGACTTCTGAGAGAAGCATTTTCCACATCGCTGGCACATAAACGGTTTTTCACCTGTATGAGTTCTCTGGTGTCTAGCAAGTTGGGACCTTACAGTAAATGTCTTGTCACATTTAGGACACACGTGTAATTTTTCTGTTGGGGCTAAATATTGTTCATCATGGAAATTAGGTTTAGAAGATACTGATCTGCTGTTTTCATGTTTCTCACTGTTGTTTAGCACTTTAGTATGTTGTAAACCTTTTTTGTTATTGGCTCTTTTCCTGCAGTGTACAGACACTTGATTTCGAGTTTTCCTAGTGCTTTGTATTAAATTGAGATTTCCTTTTTCACAAGATTTTGCAACCTTCTTAGATAAAGTTGTAGCTTTCACTGTCCCATCTAAAAAAGTGATGTCTGTATCATTTTCTTCACTCATATGTCTGGTAATGGACCCATCTGTTAAGAAAAAAAAAACACAAATTAGGAATTTAAAAAAAAGGTACAAGCTTTAGTCTAGTGTATTCTGGTTGTACACTGGCTGTTTTGCTTGAAGCATACAGGTTCTTGCCAAACTTTGTTGAGTGAATAAATTACTAGGAAGCAGATACTAGGGGAAGATTTATCAAAAGTTCTGGCTGCAGGCTCACATGACCGAACTCTCTTAATTGTGCACAATAAAAACTAGCTGTAAATGAGCTTGAACACTGCTCTAAACAATCACGGTCTAGAATATAGCTGGTTTAGATCATCTGCAGGATTTTCAAGGATTTAGATTACTGAATTAGCTTCTTGCCTCTCTAGGGATCATGGGAAAAACACTTTACACAAGAGCAAGAGATTATTAACATCCTTTTAAACATAACTATTCATTCTTTATACCACTGACAGGAGGGACAATGGGTGAGGGAAAAAGATCATGTGTTTATGTTCTTCAGTTATATAATAACAGACTTATAAGTGACTGCGTTTTGAAATCCAGATATTTATAGAATTGTATCTCTTGTGTCAAAAATAAAACCAATGTCTAAAAATATAGATTTTTAAAGGGACACAAAATGTTTTAACATGTTATAGCACTTTTTTTTATCTCATTATTGTTTGTGTATACCTGTGTTTAACCCCTGCAAAGTAATTAAACACATAGTTAAAGGGACAGTGTACTACAGAATTGTTATTGTTTAAAAAGATAGATAATCCCTTTATTACCCATTCTCCAGTTTTTCATAACCAACTGTTATATTAATATACGTTTTACCTCTGTGATTACCTTGTATCTAAGCATCCATGATATAAAAATCAAATTGTGATGCTATCAGTGGGCGGAGTTTGGAAGCCACTTCAAATTGACCAGACACACTATTCATTTTAAAATAACTTGTTTACTGTTCCTGCTGCATGATATAGAAAGGGTGCAGAAGAATATTTGCAGCTTAATCTAAATTAAGACTTTAAAGGGACACTGAACCCAATTTTTTTTTCTTTCAATTCAGATAGAGCATGCCATTTTAAGCAACTTTCTAATTTACTCCTATTATCAAATTTTCTTCATTCTCTTGCTATCTTTATTTGAAAAGCAAGAATGTAAGTTTAGAAGCCAGCCCATTTTTGGTTCACAACCTGGGTTGTGCTTGCTGATTGGAGGCTAAATGCACCCACCATTAAACGAGTGCTGTCCAGCGTTCTGAACCAAAAATTGACTGGCTCCTTGGCTTAGATGCCTTCTTTTTTAAATAAAGATACAAAGAGAACGTAGAAAATTTGATAATAGGAGTAAATTAGAAAGTTTCTAAAAATTGCTGCTCTATCTGAATCATGAAAGAAAAAAAACTGGGTTTAGTATCCCTTTAAGATGACTAAGGTGTAGACTGTCCCTTTAAATGGTTATAGGCAGGCAGAAGTGCAAGAACAAAATCCTATGATGTATTCGAGTGTTTTCGTATGATAGCTGTATGCCCTGTTTATTACTGCAGTTAATAAAATGCGTATCAGACACCCAGAACAAAACGCCCACAGACAAGCTCCCACATGTGACACCTGTGACTAATCACCTGTACAGAGCGCTGGATTGATTCCCACCTGACGACTTTTCATTTTATCTCTCTGTTCACCTTCCTTCGTTTCCATTATTTCTGTATCCGGATTTTCCTTGCCGACTTCTGGAAATTTACATATGAGAATTCGATAAGATTACAGACATTAGTTATATTTAAAGGGCTATGAAACCCAAACATTTTTTTTTTACGATTCAGATCGAGCATACAATTTTTAACAACTTTCTAATTTACTCCTATTATCAAACTTTGTTCGTTCTCTTGCTATCTTTTGTTGAAAAAGCTTAGGATCCAGCCCATTTCTGAAACACAATATGGCAGCAGTTTTGCAACAATGTTATCCATTTGCAAGAGCACTAGATGGCAGCACTATTTCCTGTTATGTAGTACTAATGTTATACATTAGCAAGAGCACTAGATGGCAGAACTATTTCCTGTCATGTAGTACTAATGTTATACATTAGCAAGAGCACTAAATGGCAGCACTATTTCCTGTCATGCAGTGCTAATGTTATACATTAGCAAGAGCACTAGATGGCAGCACTATTTCCTTTTATGTAGTACTAATGTTATACATTAGCAAGAGCACTAGATGGCAGCACTATTTCCTGTCATGTAGTACTAATGTTATACATTAGCAAGAGCACTAGATGGCAGCACTATTTCCTGTCATGTAGTACTAATGTTATACATTAACAAGATCACTAGATGGCAGCACTATTTCCTGTCATGTAGTACTAATGTTATACATAAGCAAGAGCACTAGATGGCAGCACTATTTCCTGCCATGTAGTACTAATGTTATACATTAACAAGAGCACTAGATGGCAGCACTATTTCCTGTCATGTAGTACTAATGTTATACATTAGCAAGAGCACTAGATGGCAGCACTAATTCCTGTCATGTAGTACTAATGTTATACATTAACAAGATCACTAGATAGCAGCACTATTTCCTGTCATGTAGTACTAATGTTATACATTAGCAAGAGCACTAGATGGCAGCACTATTTCCTGTCATGTAGTGCTAATGTTATACATTAACAAGAGCACTAGATGGCAGCACTATTTCCTGTCATGTAGTACTGTTATACATTAGCAAGAGCACTAGAGGGCAGCACTATTTCCTGTTATGTAGTACTAATGTTATACATTAACAAGAGCACTAGATGGCAGCACTATTTCCTGTCATGTAGTACTAATGTTATACATTAGCAAGAGCACTAGGTGGCAGCACTATTTCCTGTTATGTAGTACTAATGTTATACATTAACAAGAGCACTAGATGGCAGCACTATTTCCTGTCATGTAGTACTAATGTTATACATTAACAAGAGCACTAGATGGCAGCACTATTTCCTGTTATGTAGTACTAATGTTATACATTAACAAGAGCACTAGATGGCAGCACTATTTCCTGTCATGTAGTACTAATGTTATACATTAGCAAGAGCACTAGGTGGCAGCACTATTTCCTGTCATGTAGTACTAATGTTATACATTAGCAGGAGCACTAGAGGGCAGCACTATTTCCTGTCATGTAGTACTAATGTTATACATTAACAAGAGCACTAGATGGCAGCACTATTTCCTGTCATGTAGTACTAATGTTATACATTAGCAAGAGCACTAGATGGCAGCACTATTTCCTGTCATGTAGTACTACTGTTATACATTAGCAAGAGCACTAGATGGCAGCACTATTTCCTGTCATGTAGTACTAATGTTATACATTAGCAAGAGCACTAGATGCAGCACTATTTCCTGTCATGTAGTACTAATGTTATACATTAGCAAGAGCACTAGATGGCAGCACTATTTCCTGTCATGTAGTACTAATGTTATACATTAGCAAGAGCACTAGATGGCAGCACTATTTCCTGTCATGTAGTACTAATGTTATACATTAGCAAGAGCAGTAGATGCAGCACTATTTCCTGTCATGTAGTACTAATGTTATACATTAGCAAGAGCACTAGATGGCAGCACTATTTCCTGTCATGTAGTACTAATGTTATACATTAGCAAGAGCACTAGATGGCAGCACTATTTCCTGTCATGTAGTACTAATGTTATACATTAGCAAGAGCACTAGATGGCAGCACTATTTCCTGTCATGTAGTACTAATGTTATACATTAGCAAGAGCACTAGATGGCAGCACTATTTCCTGTCATGTAGTACTCATGTTATGCACTAACAAGAGCACTAGAGGGCAGCACTATTTCCTGTCATGTAGTACTAATGTTATACATTAGCAAGAGCACTAGGTGCCCTCACTATTTCCTGTCATGTAGTACTGATGTTATACATTAGCAAGAGCACTAGATGGCAGCACTATTTCCTGTCATGTAGTACTAATGCTATACATTAGCAAGAGCACTAGAGGGCAGCACTATCTCATGTCATGTAGTACTAATGTTATACACTAGCAAGAGCACTAGATGGCAGCACTATTGCCTGCCATGTAGTGCTCTATATGCATACCTAGGTATCTCCAACACAGAATATCATGAGAACAAAGCAAATTTGGTAATAGAAGTAAATTAGAAACTTTTTTTTAAATGGTGTGTTCTGTCTAAATTACAAAAAACATTTTTTTGGGTTTCCTATCCCTTTAAAGGGACACTGAACCAGAAAAAAATATTTTGTGATTCAGATAGAGCAGCAATTTTATGCAACTTTCTAATTTACTCCTATTATCAATTTTTCTTCATTCTGTTGGTATCTTTATTTGAAAAAGACGGCATCTAAGCTAAGGAGCAAGCCAATTTTTGGTTTAGACCCTGGACAGCACTTTTTTATTGGTGGATGAATGTATCCACCAATCAGCAAGAACAACCCAGGTTGTCCACCAAAAATGTTCCGGCATCTAAACTTACATTCTTGCTTTTCAAATAAAGATACAAAGAGAATGAAGACAATTTGATAATAGGAGTAAATTAGAATATTGCTTAAAATTGCATGCTCTATCTGAATCACAAAAGAAAAAATTTGGGTTCAGTGTCCCTTTAACCACAATGGGCCAGATTATGAGTGGATCGCAAACGTTTGCGTGCAAGCGATAAGGGGTTTATTGCAGGTGTTTGAGCGCAATCACGATTTACTCTAGAATTATTACCGCGTCCTCAGAGCTCTGGTTAACTGTTCACAAAACAAAAAAGTCGCAAAAAACACTTAAAGTACAGTTACACTGACAATAACACTATCTAATAAAAATGATTAAAAAAAATATTGCAACATAAAGTTGTAAGGCATCAGAGATAGAAGGTCTCAGGTGCTTTAACATTGAGATACATATACATGTCTAAAGATGTATATATATATATATATATATATATATATATATATATATATAATATATGTCTATATATGTATACATATGCATTTATGTATTGATATGTGTATATATGTATTAACAGACATATATAGACATATATATATATATATATATATATATATATATATATAAATTGCATTGGAGCCCTTTGCAGTTAAGTAGCTGAAAACATGTAAAATCATATTTATGCAATATTCATATTTAATAAAGTGTTATACTGTATATTTATTGTAAATATTTCACATTCCAATGTTCTGCACATAGCAGAATATGCTCTAAGTATTTTTAAATCAATATGTATATATCTATACCTATATATAGTCATGTATAGAGGTATAAATATATATTGTAGAAAAAAAACATCATATATATGTAAAAATATGTATTTATGAATAGTAGATATTATTCTATGTGAAGAACATTGGAATGTAAAATATTCATATTTTCATGTCGGGACATGAGATCGGGTTTGCGCAAGAGTGGGTTTTCTCCCCCCACTTTTTTTTCTCCATTGACTTCTAAGGGGAAATATATGAACGCGCATCTGATATTCTAACTTCCACTTTTTGCTTTGTAGGGTTAGCGACAGTTTACTTTCAATTCATAATACAAGCGCAACCCAACTTTACTTCTAGCGCAATTAACGCTCGAGAAGGAGCTATAATTTACTCTCCACTTGTAATCTGACCCAAGTGCTTTATAACCCCTAAACTGCTGACCCATTACCATGAGCTGTTTTGGAGGTTTATTATTTTTTTTTATATATAAGGCTGCTAACGTAAGCCCTATTGTAGGTCATTTTAGATTGAGAAACCAATAACTTTATTTAAATATCATGAAACGTGAGAAATCTACAATAAAAAAAGTGAATGTATATTTTCATACATTTTTAATAAACAAACTTGCAAACAATAGTGCGTGCGTGTTTTTTTTTCTTTCTAAACTCTATAGTCAAATGAAGCAGTGGTTATCCTCATATAAATAAGGTTATATGTATAAAACCTTGATCTGTACTTAAGGAGCTCCCATGAGCCTCTACTCAAATAAATACACATTTATTCACGGCATGTGATCACTACTTTCACAGTGATCACCTAGATATTAACACCTTCGCTACCAGGAATTTCAGAGAAGAACTTGCCCAAAATACCAGAGAATTTTTTAGCATTTTTGCTATCATTCCATTTAAACAGAAATATAGCCTTGTTTTTATTTACCTGTCAAAACTATATAGGTATTGATCTAGGCCCATTTTGGTATATTTCATGCCACTGTTTTGCCGTATAATGCAATCATATAAAAAATTGTTAACTTTTTCACAAATTTTGGGTTTCTCACTGAAATTATTTACATACTGCTTGTGCAATCAGGGCACAAATTATTGTAAAAGCTTTCCTGGGATCCCCTTTGTTTAGAAATAGCAGAGATACATGGCTTTGCCATTGTTTTTTGTTAATTAGAAGGCCGCTAATTGCAGCTGCGCACCACACTTAGGGTTGTCACCGAGCCGGTATTTTACTGACGCAGCCGGTAATCAGAAATTAGGAGCCGGTGTGTTTATATATAAGCACCCAGTTACCAGCAACACTGAAGACTTTCTGCAGTTGCTCAAGTACCGAGCACCTCACCCTTACTACCTCCAGCCGTAGCCAATCTACACATATCTGACTGGTGCATGCCGGTAGAAAGGTCCCCTCTGTTTCCTAGTCAGAGCCAACTGACTTTTTTTTTAACGTAAACTTTATTATTATGAACTGGCATTAGAGTCCCATAACATTTCCCGCATTACCGAGTGGTTACTGTATTTTATAGTGTGTACATTATGTAAGCGGAGCGGTGGGGAAAACAGATCTGCTCTACATGGGGGAACCACTTTCGATACGACTTTAGAAAACGTGAAGGAAATACAGTGGAATTAGCGTTTCTTAAAATTTGTGCATCACCTACTAATCTATACATAGCATTGTAACTTTAACATGAGAACATTAGCATTTGCATGTGCTGTTCCTTTTCTGCGTTGCACAGTAAAATCTCTTATTCAGATGACGATCAATAAACTTAGACTACAAACAAAATAAAAAAAATATAGATGCAGGTGCCTTTCTGCAGATTACCTTTGCTTGAAAATCTGTAACAACTTTTCTCATATTTTGGTTATGTCACATTAAAAGCACTAAATGTTAACAAAATAAATAACATTACAAAAGTAGATTTCATAAACAACTTCTATTTACAAGATTACTATATTTTCTTGAATCAGATCATTTGAAGTAGGTTTATTCAGCATAGGAACACTCATAAAAAAACAGTGTTATACATTTTAAATGAGAGATTTCTGTCCTTGCCAACAAAATGTCTATCAAAGTTGTTTTCTTACATTCTGCTAAGTAATATTAATTTTCTTCTATATTGGGTCGTCACACAAACTAACCAAATTGTATTGTGACCAAAACATTGTTACATCAAGGCTACACCTTACACACAAAGCTGCTGAATGCCTATTGGTGGGATGTGGTCATGTGTTACTGGGATGTCTTTATCACCTATCATCAGCTGCTGTGAGTTACATACAGCAGATTGTGTAATGTGCAAATTATTATCTCCAATGGCAGCTTATTCCTCTTGTCAGCAGGATCTCTTCTTGTCACAAAGTCTCACACCCAGCCCCTGTAGACTCTGTCCCCCTATGTCTCCCACCCCAGCCCCTGTACACACTACCAACCGCCCTATGTCTCCCACCGCAGCCCCTGTACACACTACCAACCGCCCTATGTCTCCCACCCCAGCCCCTGTACACTCTACCAACTGCCCTATGTCTCCCACCCCATGTCTCCCACCCCAGCCCCTGTACACACTACCAACCCCCCTATGTCTCCCACCCCAGCCCCTGTTCACACTACCAACCCCCCTATGTCTCCCACCCCAGCACACACTACCAACCCCCCTATGTCTCCCACCCCAGCTCCTGTACACACTCTCAGCCCCCCCCCCCCCGTCTCACACCCCAGCTCCTGTACACACTCTCAGCCCCCTATGTCTCACACCCCACCTCCTGTACACACTCTAACCCCCCTATGTCTCACACCCCACCTCCTGTACACACTCTAACCCCCCTATGTCTCCCACCCCAGCTCCTGTACACACTCTCAGCCCCCCTATGTCTCCCATCCCAGCTCCTGTACACACTCTCAGCCCCCCCTATGTCTCCCACCCCAGCTCCTGTACACACTCTCAGCCCCCCCTATTTCTCTCACCCCAGCTCCTGTACACACTCTCAGCCCCCCTATGTCTCACACCCCAGCCCCTGTACACACTCTCAGCCCCACTATGTCTCCCACCCCAGCTCCTGTACACACTCTCAGCCCCCCTATGTCTCCCACCCCAGCTACTGTACACACTCTCAGCCCCCATGTCTCCCACCCCAGCTCCTGTACACACTCTCAGCCCCCTATGTCTCCCACCCCAGCTCCTGTACACACTCTCAGCCCCCCTATGTCTCCCATCCCAGCTCCTGTACACACTCTCAGCCCCCGTGTCTCCCACCCCCCCTATGTCTCCCACCCCAGCACCTGTACACACTCTCAGCCCCCCTATGTCTCCCACCCCAGCTCCTGTACACACTCTCAGCCCCCCCTATGCCTCCCACCGCCCCTATGTCTCCCACCCCAGCTCCTGTACACACCCTCAGCCCCCCTATGTCTCCCACCCAGCTACTGTACACACTCTCAGCCCCCCTATGTCTCACACCCCAGCTACTGTACACACTCTCAGCCCCCCCATGCCTCCCACCGCCCCTATGTCTCCCACCCCAGCTCCTGTACACACTCTCAGCCTCCCTATGTCTCCCACCCCAGCTCCTGTACACACTCTCAGCCCCCCTATGTCTCCCACCCCAGCTCCTGTACACACTCTCAGCCCCCTATGTCTCCCACCGCCCCTATGTCTCCCACCCCAGCTCCTGTACACACTCTCAGCCCCCCTATGTCTCCCACCCCAGCTCCTGTACACACTCTCAGCCCCCCTGTCTCCCACCCCAGCTCCTGTACACACTCTCAGCCCCCTATGTCTCCCACCCCAGCTCCTGTACACACTCTCAGCCCCCCAATGTCTCCCACCCCAGCTCCTGTACACACTCTCAGCCCCCCAATGTCTCCCACCCCAGCTCCTGTACACACTCTCAGCCCCCCTGTCTCCCACCCCAGCTCCTGTACACACTCTCAGCCCCCCTCTGTCTCCCACCCCAGCTCCTGTACACACTCTAAGCCCCCCTATGTAACATAGTAACGTAGTAGATGAGGTTGAAAAAAGACCGAAGTCCATCGAGTTCAACCTATACAAATTTAAAATATATACAAAAAGCTCCAGTTAAGATTAAATAATCCCATTAAAAGGTGACCCATTTAATACTAGCAATCATATCCATGAATTTTGTTTATAGACAGAAATGTATCCAAATATTTTTTAAATGTATCTAGGGTATTGGCATTCACTACCTCCTTTGGTAATATGTTCCAAAATTGTATTGCTCTTACAGTGAAAAAAAACGTTTCCGTTGCAGGAGATTAAATCTCCTTTCCTCCAACCTTCAATTGTGACCTCTGGTCACAAACAATTTTCTTGGAATAAACAGCGCTTCTGCCATCTCTGTAAATGGGCCTTGAATATATTTATATAAAGTAATCATGTCACCTCTTAAGCGCCTTTTTTCTAAAGAAAACAGACCCAGTTTGGCTAGCCTCTCCTCATAGGTTAAAATACCAATCCCCTTATTAGCTTTGTGGCCCTTCTCTGAACTTTTTCTAGTTCTGCAATATCTTTTTTTGCGATCGGTCTCCAGAACTGCACTCCATACTCAAGGTGAAGTCTTACCAGGGCTTTATATAGTGACAGGATAATGCTTTCCTCCCTTGAGTCAATGCCTCTTTTAATACATGCTAGTATCTTATTAGCCTTTGTAGCCGCTGCCCTGCATTGTGCACCCATCTTTAGCTTGTTATCTATTACTACTCCCAAATCCCTTTCCTCCTGTGTTTGGCTAAGTCTTGTCCCATTTAAATAATACGTTGCCTGCTTATTTTTACTTCCAAAATGTAGAACCTTGCATTTTCCCGTATTAAATCTCATTTTCTATTTACCTGCCCATACTTCTAATTTTTGCAGGTCCCTTTGTATGAAAGTTCATCCTGCTCTGACCTAATGACCTTACTTAACTTAGTATCATCTGCAAAAATAGAGATGTCGCTATTTAATCCTAGCTCTTACACACCAGCTCCTGTACACACTCTCAGCCCCCCTGTCTCCCACCCCAGCTCCTGTACACACTCTCAGCCCCCCTGTCTCCCACCCCAGCTCCTGTACACACTCTCAGCCCCCCTATGTCTCCCATCCCAGCTCCTGTACACACTCTCAGCCCCCCTATGTCTCCCACCGCAGCTCCTGTACACACTCTCAGCCCCCCTATGTCTCCCACCCCAGCTCCTGTACACACTCTCAGCCCCCCTATGTCTCCCACCCCAGCTCCTGTACACACTCTCAGCCCCCCTATGTCTCCCACCCCAGCTCCTGTACACACTCTCAGCCCCCCTCTGTCTCCCACCCCAGCTCCTGTACACACTCTCAGCCCCCCTATGTCTCCCACCCCAGCTCCTGTACACACTCTCAGCCCCCCTATGTCTCCCACCCCAGCTCCTGTACACACTCTCAGCCCCCCTATGTCTCCCACCCCAGCTCCTGTACACACTCTAAGCCCCCCTATGTTTCCCACCCCAGCTCCTGTACACACTCTCAGCCCCCCTGTTTCCCACCCCAGCTCATGTACACACTCTCAGCCCCCCTATGTCTCCCACCCCAGCTCCTGTACACACTCTCAGCCCCCCTATGTCTCCCACCCCAGCTCCTGTACACACTCTCAGCCCCCCTATGTCTCCCACCCCAGCTCCTGTACACTCTCAGCCCCCCTGTTTCCCACCCCAGCTCATGTACACACTCTCAGCCCCCCTGTCACCCACCCCAGCTCCTGTACACACTCTCAGTCCCCCCTATGTCTCCCACCCCAGCTCCTGTACACACTCTCAGCCCCCCTATGTCTCCCACCCCAGCTCCTGTACACACTCTCAGCCCCCCTATGTCTCCCACCCCAGCTCCTGTACACTCTCAGCCCCCCCGTCTCACACCCCAGCTCCTGTACACACTCTCAGCCCCCCTATGTCTCCCACCCCAGCTCCTGTACACACTCTCAGCCCCCCTATGTCTCCCACCCCAGCTCCTGTACACTCTCAGCCCCCCCGTCTCACACCCCAGCTCCTGTACACACTCTCAGCCCCCCTGTCACCCACCCCAGCTCCTGTACACACTCTCAGCCCCCCTCTGTCTCCCACCCCAGCTCCTGTACACACTCTCAGCCCCCCTATGTCTCCCACCCCAGCTCCTGTACACACTCTCAGCCCCCCAATGTCTCCCACCCCAGCTCCTGTACACACTCTCAGCCCCCCAATGTCTCCCACCCCAGCTCCTGTACACACTCTCAGCCCCCCAATGTCTCCCACCCCAGTTCCTGTACACACTCTCAGCCCCCCCCTGTCTCACACCCCAGCTCCTGTACACACTCTCAGCCCCCGTCACCCACCCCAGCTCCTGTACACACCCTCAGCCCCCCTATGTCTCCCACCCCAGCTCCTGTACACACTCTCAGCCCCCTATGTCTCCCAGTCCACCTCCTGTACACTCTCAGCCCCCCTATGTCTCCCATCCCAGCTCCTGTACACACTCTCAGCCCCCCCCCCATGTCTCCCACCCCAGCTCCTGTACACACTCTCAGCCCCCCTATGTCTCTCACCCCAGCTACTGTACACACTCTCAGCCCCCCAATTTCTCTCACCCCAGCTCCTGTACACACTCTCAGCCCCCTGTACATACTCAGCCCCCCAATGTCTCCCACCCCAGCTCCTGTACACACTCTCAGCCCCCCTGTCTCCCACCCGAGCTCCTGTACACACTCTCAGCCCCCCCTGTCTCCCACCCCAGCTCCTGTACACACTCTCAGCCCCCCTGTCTCCCACCCCAGCTCCTGTACACACTCTCAGCCCCCCTCTGTCTCCCACCCCAGCTCCTGTACACACTCTAAGCCCCCCCCTGTCTCACACACCAGCTCCTGTACACACTCTCAGCCCCCCCACCCTGTCTCACACCCCAGCTCCTGTACACACTCTCAGCCCCCCTATGTCTCACACCCCAGCTCCTGTACACACTCTCAGCCCCCCCCGTCTCACACCCCAGCTCCTGTACACACTCTCAGCCCCCCTATGTCTCACACCCCAGCTCCTGTACACACTCTCAGCCCCCCCCCCCCGTCTCACACCCCAGCTCCTGTACACACTCTCAGCCCCCCTATATCTCACACCCCAGCTCCTGTACACACTCTCAGCCCCCTCTGTCTCACACCCCAGCTCCTGTACACACTCTCAGCCCCCCTATGTCTCCCACCCCAGCTCCTGTACACACTCTCAGCCCCCTCTGTCTCACACCCCAGCTCCTGTACACACTCTCAGCCCCCTCTGTCTCCCACCCCATCTCCTGTACACACTCTCAGCCCCCTCTGTCTCCCACCCCAGCTCCTGTACACACTCTCAGCCCCCCTATGTCTCCCACCCCAGCTCCTGTACACACTCTCAGCCCCCCTATGTCTCCCACCCCAGCCCCTGTACACACTCTCAGCCCCCCTATGTCTCACACCCCAGCTCCTGTACACACTCTCAGCCCCCTCTGTCTCCCACCCCAGCTCCTGTACACACTCTCAGCCCCCTCTGTCTCACACCCCAGCTCCTGTACACACTCTCAGCCCCCTCTGTCTCCCACCCCAGCTCCTGTACACACTCTCAGCCCCACTATGTCTCCCACCCCAGCTCCTGTACACACTCTAACCCCCCCTATGTCTCCCACCCCAGCTCCTGTACACACTCTCAGCCCTCTATGTCTCCCAGTCCACCTCCTGTACACTCTCAGCCCCCCTATGTCTCCCATCCCAGCTCCTGTACACACTCTCAGCCCCCCTATGTCTCACACCCCAGCTCCTGTACACACTCTCAGCCCCCTCTGTCTCCCACCCCAGCTCCTGTACACACTCTCAGCCCCCTCTGTCTCACACCCCAGCTCCTGTACACACTCTCAGCCCCCTCTGTCTCCCACCCCAGCTCCTGTACACACTCTCAGCCCCACTATGTCTCCCACCCCAGCTCCTGTACACACTCTCAGCCCCACTATGTCTCCCACCCCAGCTCCTGTACACACCCTCAGCCCCCCTCTGTCTCCCACCCCAGCTCCTGTACACACTCTCAGCCCCCCTCTGTCTCACACCCCAGCTCCTGTACACACTCTCAGCCCCCTATGTCTCACACCCCACCTCCTGTACACACTCTAACCCCCCCTATGTCTCCCACCCCAGCTCCTGTACACACTCTCAGCCCTCTATGTCTCCCAGTCCACCTCCTGTACACTCTCAGCCCCCCTATGTCTCCCATCCCAGCTCCTGTACACACTCTCAGCCCCCCCCTATGTCTCCCACCCCAGCTCCTGTACACACTCTCAGCCCCCCCTATGTCTCTCACCCCAGCTACTGTACACACTCTCAGCCCCCCAATTTCTCCCACCCCAGCTCCTGTACACACTCTCAGCCCCCCCTATGTCTCTCACCCCAGCTACTGTACACACTCTCAGCCCCCCAATTTCTCCCACCCCAGCTCCTGTACACACTCTCAGCCCCCCCTCTGTCTCCCACCCCAGCTCCTGTACACACTCTCAGCCCCCCTCTGTCTCACATCCCAGCCCCTGTACACACTCTCAGCCCCCTATGTCTCACACCCCACCTCCTGTACACACTCTAACCCCCCTATGTCTCCCACCCCAGCTCCAGTACACACTCTCAGCCCCCTATGTCTCCCAGTCCACCTCCTGTACACTCTCAGCCCCCCTATGTCTCCCATCCCAGCTCCTGTACACACTCTCAGCCCCCCCCTATGTCTCCCACCCCAGCTCCTGTACACACTCTCAGCCCCCCCTATGTCTCTCACCCCAGCTACTGTACACACTCTCAGCCCCCCAATTTCTCCCACCCCAGCTCCTGTACACACTCTCAGCCCCCCCCTATGTCTCTCACCCCAGCTCCTGTACACACTCTCAGCCCCCCCTATGTCTCTCACCCCAGCTACTGTACACACTCTCAGCCCCCCAATTTCTCCCACCCCAGCTCCTGTACACACTCTCAGCCCCCCTGTACAAACTCAGCCCCCCAATGTCTCCCACCCCAGCTCCTGTACACACTCTCAGCCCCCCTGTCTCCCACCCCAGCTCCTGTACACACTCTCAGCCCCCCCTGTCTCCCACCTCAGCTCCTGTACACACTCTCAGCCCCCCTGTCTCCCACCCCAGCTCCTGTACACACTCTCAGCCCCCCTCTGTCTCCCACCCCAGCTCCTGTACACACTCTCAGCCCCCCTCTGTCTCCCACCCCAGCTCCTGTACACACTCTCAGCCCCCCTCTGTCTCCCACCCCAGCTCCTGTACACACTCTAAGCCCCCCCTGTCTCAGACACCAGCTCCTGTACACACTCTCAGCCCCCCCACCCTGTCTCACACCCCAGCTCCTGTACACACTCTCAGCCCCCCTATGTCTCACACCCCAGCTCCTGTACACACTCTCAGCCCCCCCACCCTGTCTCACACCCCAGCTCCTGTACACACTCTCAGCCCCCCTATGTCTCACACCCCAGCTCCTGTACACACTCTCAGCCCCCCCACCCTGTCTCACACCCCAGCTCCTGGACACACTCTCAGCCCCCCTATGTCTCACACCCCAGCTCCTGGACACACTCTCAGCCCCCCTATGTCTCACACCCCAGCTCCTGTACACACTCTCAGCCCCCTCTGTCTCACACCCCAGCTCCTGTACACACTCTCAGCCCCCCTATGTCTCCCACCCCAGCTCCTGTACACACTCTCATCCCCCTCTGTCTCACACCCCAGCTCCTGTACACACTCTCAGCCCCCTCTGTCTCACACCCCATCTCCTGTACACACTCTCAGCCCCCTCTGTCTCACACCCCATCTCCTGTACACACTCTCAGCCCCCTCTGTCTCCCACCCCAGCTCCTGTACACACTCTCAGCCCTCCTATGTCTCCCACCCCAGCCCCTGTACACACTCTCAGCCCCCCTATGTCTCCCACCCCAGCTCCTGTACACACTCTCAGCCCCCCTATGTCTCACACCCCAGCTCCTGTACACACTCTCAGCCCCCCTATGTCTCACACCCCAGCTCCTGTACACACTCTCAGCCCCCCTATGTCTCACACCCCAGCTCCTGTACACACTCTCAGCCCCCCTATGTCTCACACCCCAGCTCCTGTACACACTCTCAGCCCCCCTATGTCTCACACCCCAGCTCCTGTACACACTCTCAGCCCCCCTATGTCTCACACCCCAGCTCCTGTACACACTCTCAGCCCCCCTATGTCTCACACCCCAGCTCCTTTACACACTCTCAGCCCCCCTATGTCTCACACCCCAGCTCCTTTACACACTCTCAGCCCCCTCTGTCTCACACCCATCCCTCTCTACACCCACAGCTCTCTGAGCTCCAGGCACCCGGTACCTGTACCGAGGAGTCTGAATCTCAATCTCGTAGTAAGGGCAGGTATGCAACATTGAGTGAAAATCGTCAATCTGCCTCTTTGTGGCTCCGCCCTTTTGTGACTCCGCCCTCACCCGGTGTTTTTATTGGAGGAAAATGTGGCAACCCTAGCAGAGCTGAAGCTGGAATTATTTCCATACTAATATGAACCATCTATTGCTTCTGACTGTTCTCACTGTTAGCTGCTCTTATGCATTAACTCCTGAACTAAACGATCCTAACAAGAACTGCAAATCCCTGCTGCTATGGGTATAATCATGCAGCAGGAATTAGCAGCCAGTACTGTAACAGTTAACAATGCCGAGTAGAGCTTGCCCCGCCCGCCTCCTTACTGAGCTGCAGTGACATCATCATGACGATTCTAACAGGAAGTGCTGAGAAGCTGAGCATACTGGAGATTTAGGAGTACAAGGGACAATAATAATGTGAAGGGGAAGGCAGAAGGTAAGAGTGTGAGATTATTGTGATTATATAACCCATGTGTGTGAGATTATTGTGTGTAATGCAGCTGCTGTATATCCTGCTTAGAACTACCCCTAGTCATCAGAAAGCCCTGCATGTCACACAAAGCTATTGTCCATGGTCTCTAAGTTTAACATGCAGTTATGGAAAGTAATGGTTTGAGGTGGTTAAAATCAAATACACACTGCAAGTGTATCTGTGGGACAATGGGGAGGTTGCCTTAGGTTCACTAAACGTATTTGCACTATCAATATTGCAAGAGCTGGACCTCAAACCTGTTTACTTTCATGTTTCAAAACAATTCAGTATTCTGTCTCCTATCTGTCCCCAAGTTTGTGATATATATATATATATATAGTTATCTCTATCTATATCTCTCTATATCTATCTATATTTCTATATATCTCTCTATCTATCTTTCTATATATATCTATATCTCTCTATCTCTCTCTATAGCTGTCTTTCTTTCTATATAGCAATCTATCTCTCTATATCTATCTCTCTATCTATATCTATATCTCTATCTATCTATATTTTTCTATCTATCATCTATCTATCTATCTATCTATCTATCTATCTATCTATCTATCTCTTTATCTCTCTCTCTCTTTATCTCTTTATCTCTCTCTCTCTTTATCTCTCTCTCTCTCTTTATCTCTCTCTCTCTCTTTATCTCTCTCTCTCTCTTTATCTCTCTCTCTCTCTCTCTTTATCTCTTTATCTCTCTCTATCTCTCTCTCTCTTTATCTCTCTCTCTCTTTATCTCTCTCTCTCTTTATCTCTCTCTCTCTTTATCTCTTTATATATATATATATATATATATAGTTATCTCTCTCTATCTATCTATCTTTCTATATATATCTATATCTCTCTATCTCTCTCTCTCTATAGCTATCTTTCTTTCTATATACCCATCTATCCCTCTATATCTATCTCTCTATCTATATCTATCTCTCTATCTATATATTTCTCTCTATCTATATATCTATCTCTTTATCTCTCTCTATCTCTCTCTCTCTTTATCTCTCTCTATCTCTTTATCTCTCTCTTTATCTCTCTCTCTCTCTCTTTATCTCTCTCTCTCTCTTTATCTCTTTATATCTCTCTCTCTCTCTCTCTTTATCTCTTTATATCTCTCTCTCTCTCTTTATCTCTTTATCTCTCTCTTTATCTCTCTCTCTCTCTCTTTATCTCTCTCTCTCTTTATCTCTCTCTCTCTCTTTATCTCTCTCTCTCTCTCTCTCTCTCTCTCTCTCTCTCTCTTTATCTCTCTCTCTCTCTTTATCTCTCTCTCTCTCTCTCTCTCTCTCTCTCTCTCTCTCTCTCTCTCTCTCTCTCTTCTCTCTCTCTCTCTTTATCTATCTCTCTCTCTCTCTTTCTCTCTCTCTCTTCTCTCTCTCTCTCTTCTCTCTCTCTCTCTTATCTCTCTCTCTCTTTATCTATCTCTCTCTCTCTCTCTCTCTCTCTCTCTCTCTCTCTCTCTCTCTCTCTCTCTCTCTCTCTCTCTCTCTCTCTCTCTCTCTCTCTCTCTCTCTCTCTCTCTCTCTCTCTCTCTCTCTCTCTCTCTCTCTCTCTCTCTCTCTCTCTCTCTCTCTCTCTCTCTCTCTCTCTCTCTCTCTCTCTCTCTCTCTCTCTCTCTCTCTCTCTCTCTCTCTCTCTCTCTCTCTCTCTCTCTCTCTCTCTCTCTCTCTCTCTCTCTCTCTCTCTCTCTCTCTCTCTCTCTCTCTCTCTCTCTCTCTCTCTCTCTCTCTCTCTCTCTCTCTCTCTCTCTCTCTCTCTCTCTCTCTCTCTCTCTCTCTCTCTCTCTCTCTCTCTCTCTCTCTCTCTCTCTCTCTCTCTCTCTCTCTCTCTCTCTCTCTCTCTCTCTCTCTCTCTCTCTCTCTCTCTCTCTCTCTCTCTCTCTCTCTCTCTCTCTCTCTCTCTCTCTCTCTCTCTCTCTCTCTCTCTCTCTCTCTCTCTCTCTCTCTCTCTCTCTCTCTCTCTCTCTCTCTCTCTCTCTCTCTCTCTCTCTCTCTCTCTCTCTCTCTCCCCCTCTCTCTCTCTCTCCCCCCCTCTCTCTCTCTCTCTCCCCCTCTATCTCTCTCTCTCTCCCCCCCCCTCTCTCTCTCTCTCTCCCCCTCTCTCTCTTCACTAGCCACCACTGACACACACACATATACTTTTATATATATATATATATTTTTATATATATATATATATATATATATATATATCTTATATACAGATGAGACTAATGTTTGAACAGATCTGTGTAATAATATATATCTAATGGTATGAAATATTGAGCAAAATAGTGTAATTTTGAGACAGAAAAAAAATGCCTTCCTATAATGTTTCCCAGTGATAGAGCTAAACTGAGATTGTAAAACCAGGATCTAATATCTGTTACTGAATAGTACCTATAAACCCTCACACCTTATCTTTGTCTGTCTCTCACTTTAGAGAGTTATTTTAAGTTGTTTAGGACATCACAAGTTCAGGAAAAATTTTTGAAGACTCTGAATTAGTCATCATGATGAATGTGGAAATGATACAAATGACTGAAAACATTTTGAACGAAACCTCTGAGATCCTTTACCAGCTGAATGAGCAGGTGAGATATTCTGGTGCTGATTGTTCTTGCGCATAAGGTCTGTACAAGCACAATTGTACAAAGAATGGAGATCTTAAAGGGACATTAATCAGTTGTAGAGTATAATATATATATATATATTAAATGTTGTACCAAAAACTACGCCGCTCAGTGTTCGTCTCTTTTCGGAACCACTTTTCATTTGCGAAAGTTAAACACACTAAGATCTGTGCAAATCCAGAACACACTAAGATCTGGATTCGCACAGATCTTAGTGTGTTTCACTTTGACAAGAAGAAATCCAGCTACGAAGAGGCGAATACTGTGAGCAAGCTCCTTCTTCCGTATTCGGAGGTATCTGAAACCTCAATGCACAAACCTACCAAAAAGCTTTGCAATATATGTTTATTATTTATTCTGCCTCCTTTTCATGTAATGTAACTATAAAAATGTATCAGTTCCACTGAGTGTCTATAAAGTAATGGGCGCTGCAATGTTGGAATCTAGGTTTTCCTCCTTATCTGACTCTTCTGCTGAGAACACTTAGGGACACATATAAAACTGGTAATAAAAGAGTGTGCAATCGAGGCTGGGTGGAGACACTGTTATATAGTTATTTTAATAACCCTATATTGCACGCAGCATGATGGCTGCTCCAAATAACGTAAATATTGGGTAGAGTTTGGCTATTGAAAAATAATTGCAGTAAAAAGGATGTAATTTGTTTTTAAAACAATTAGATTCGGCTGATATATTATTCTATAGTCTTGTAATTACAAGGTGTTTACTGTCTCTTTTGAATTAATAGTGATGGCAAACCTTAATGAAGTGCTGTCACATGATGTTGCTTATATAACTGTGGTAGCTCCGTACAAGAGGTCTTTGAAATCTTCTATCATTCAAAATTATCCTGCAAGAGGCTCCTGACATTTTAGATGGAGTTTCATTCAACAGATGCAATAAAGTTGCGCAATAACTTACTTTTTAATTTAGATGTGAAATTCAAGTTCCCCACGCTTCACAGCGCACTTCAAAAGTCAATTTTTCTGTGAGCTAACGGTTTGAATTGTTCTCCAATCAGTGCTCTAGCTATAACAAAAGTGCCATATGGGGAGAGCACTGATTGGAGAACAATTTAAACTTTTAGCTCACAGAAAAATTGACATTTAAAGTGGGGGCAGAACGTGGGGAATTTGAGTTTCATATCTATATTAAAAAGTAAGTTACAGCACACCTTCATTACAACTGATGAATTAAACTCCTGCGAAAATATCACTAACATTCCAGATCTAATTTTATAAAGGGCAGAGTTTACCATCACTTAAAGTCTGCATAAATATTGGCTCACATAGGAATCCTAATATTTAGAGAAGTATAGGTATTTTCTCACTCAGGGACATACACACTGAACATTTACAGATTTATGATGTTTCAGATTTTTAACACAAGCACGAAGCAGGAGCTGTATATTGTTTGCAGCTGCTGCATTGCTCTATATTATTCCTGAGTACTTTTTTAAAATATTATTTTGTACCTTTTAAAACAGTGCATGCAAACCTCAAGCAAAAAAAGCCAGCAGTTCGGTCAGAGGTTGTGAGAATATGTGTGCTCCAAGATTGTTCAAACACGTATAAAGAGGCAGGGTTTAAAGGGACAGTCTACACTAGAATTTTTATTGTTTTAAAAGATAGATAATCCCTTTATTACCCATTCCCCAATTTTTCATAACCAACACTGTTATATTAATATACTTTTTACCTCTGTGATTAACTTGTACCTAATCCTCTTCTGACCGCCCCCAGATCACATGATATTTTATTTATTATCTATTAACTTGCATTTTAGCCAATTAGTGCAGTGTCTGCCACATCGCACAGGCGTGAACACTATGTTATCTATATGGCTCACATCAACTAGCACTCCCCTGTTGTGAAAAGCAAATAAAAAAGCATGTGACAAGAGGCGGCCTTATTTACGTTTATGCGTTTTGTGATTGGCTGATGGCTGTCAGATGGTACAGAGTGTAGAAAAATTAAACTAAAGTTTGTCATTTTTCAGAAAAAAAGTCAATTAAACCCTTAAAAACAAACTCTGTAACTTGCAGCATTTGCAGGTAACAGACTTTGTTTTGTGGCCTTTCTAGGGAGCGTGGGACAAAGCACACTTTTACACTAAAGCAAAAGCTGTTCAATGTCCCTTTTAAATATTAAAGAAAATTATTAAAATTCATGTATAAAAATATGTCCATAAAAATGAATTCAGAAACTTAATGCTAATAAAAATGTTTTGATTGTGTTTTTAAAATGTGTTGCTATATATTGTATTTTCCATGAACCAAAACAAATTGTGCAACAGCATGTTTTAAAGTGATATTGCACTCTAAACTTTTCTCCCCTTTAAAAGGACATTTAACACTAAATAAATGCTAGATAAAATGATACATTAAAAGAAAAGAATATTCTGAGAATAACATGTCGATGTATTTTTTAAGTTTCATTAGCTGTTTAAATGTTGACAAAATAAGTGTAAAGTTTTAGTATCTATAGAACAATGGGAGCTGCCATGTTGTAACTAAGGTTACCTTCTCTGCTGTGGCCAATTAGGGACAGTTATAAATAGGTCACTAGAGTGTGCAGCCAATGGCTGTGTGGAATATAACAGTGTTCTGCACTTCCATTTCTAACAGGAACTGAAAAGCTCACAATTTCAGAATGGAATTACTGGAAAAGGGGACAAAATAAATAATGAAAGTATATTGTAGACTTTTTTATATATATATATGATTTATCATTTTATATTACCATCTCAAAGTGTTTATATCCCTTTAATGTGTTCCTAATAGTCCATTTTATCTGCTGGAGTGTATTTAAAGGACTACTCAATGCAGTAGAATTGCATAATTAACAAGTACATAATAAATAGACAATGCAATAACACCTACTCTGAATTTCAAATAAGCAGTAAAAAAATTTTTAATGGCAAATTTATTTTCTCCCCCATTTCCCCCCCATTTCCCCCCCGTGTCATGTGACAGACATCAGCCAATCACAGACGTATACCCTGTGACCTTGTGCACATGCTCTTCAATCTATGAATCATAAAAGTTTATTTTGACTTGAGTGTCCTTTTAATTGTTTGCAAACAGCTCCTTTACATTTATTGTGTTATTTGAGATAGCTTCCTTTGCCTGCAGAAACCACCACCTACACAGAAAATATGTTCTCTGTAGAAAAGTTATGTAATCAGGAGACAAAAGCACTAATTAATCTTCCAGTGAGAGGGAGGAGAGAGATTATTGAAAGAGATGGCTGTGCTCATTGAATCCCTACACATTATTACCATTTCAATACTTAACTATTTAGGCTGCATGTTTATACATCTATAACATTAGCAGGTCTGCTTTACTTGCAGGCTCAGCCCATTTTATGGGCATGGTTTTTAAGAACAGCTGTTTTTGCTCCTTGAAACAATTACCTATTTCAAATTAAAAAATAAACATGAAGCAACAAATTCAAATTAATTTAATACTCTGCAGTAACTATAGCAAGTAATTTGGAACACATTTTATAGTACATTTTATCTTTAATTGAGATGATCCGATATGGTTTAATTTTCCACAAGAAATGTAACTTTTTTTTTTTTTTTTTTATAGGAACAAGCTAAGTTTGATGAAGTTGCCGTTTATTTCACTAAGGAGGAGTGGGACCGTTTAAATGAAGAAGAAAAAGAGATTTACAAAGATGTTATGTTGGAGAACTATCATAATCTCAGGTTTCTAGGTACAAAAAGTATATACTTCACTTTTAGACCATACACATTCTATGTAGTTTTAAAAGAGACTTGAAAGCCAAATTGTTTTGTCTCATGATATATATAGATAGAGTGTACCGTTTTAAAGAAAGTTTCCAATTTACGTCTAATATCAAATTCACTTTGTTCTAATGGTGTTCTTTGTTGAAGAGAATACCTAGGGTAGGTAGCGCTCTCGTCTGGAGAACTATATAACAGCATTTTTGCAATAATGCTTTTGAGCACTAGATGGCAGCAGTGTTTCCACAGTGTTATATACTGCTTCAGACAGGTGCACACTTCTGAGCCTAATTACTTTCTTTTCAACAGAGGATACCATGAGAATGGAAGTAAATTGTAAACTGTCTTAAAATGTTATGCTCTACATCAGACATCCTCAAACTTGGCCCTCCAGAGGTTTTGGAGCTACATTTCCCATGATGCTCAGCCAGCATATCAGCTGGCTGAGCATCATGGGAAATGTAGTTCCAAAACCTCTGGAGGGCCAAGTTTGATGATGTCTGCTCTATATGAATCATAAAAGAAAACATTTTGGGTTTTGTGTCTCGTTAATGCAATGGTGGACAGACGATATCCTGAAGCCAGCTGTGAAACACATAAATAGTGCTGGGCCAATCTCCTACCATGATTTTACATTTGATCACTCTATTACCTATTATACTAGAGCAGCAATGGCTAACTTTGGCACCCCAGATGTTTCGGAACTACATTTCCCATGATGCTCAAATAGACTACAGAGTGCATAAGCATCATGGGAAATGTAGTTTCAAAATATCTAAGGTGCCAATGTTAGCCATCACTGCACTAGAACATGCCCACATACCCCCTTCTTCCTTTTATAAGACTTAGGCAGACATCCTCAAAGCTGATATGCTGGCTGAGCATCATGGGAAATGTAGTTTTGAGGATGTCTGACCTTAAACATGCTAAGTTTGTTTCTAGGATGTCTGACCTTAGAGAATATCGGAATTACCAACATTGCAAGGCGCTGTCTGATCCACATTTGTACAGACTCAGATGTGCTACACAGATAAAACATAAAGTACAATGAAAATAACTGCTTAAGTAAAATAAACAATTCATTTTGTGAATATTTAAAGGGACAGTAAAGTCACACTTAAAGTTTCATGATTCAGGTAGAACATACCATTTTTCCAGTTTACTTCTGTTATCCAATTTCCTTCGTTCTATTGGTGTCCTTTGTTGAAGAAGCAACAATGCAGTACTGGGAGCTAGCTACTGATTGGTGACACATACAGGCTTCTTGCCATTGATTCCCCAGATGTGTTCAGCTAGCTCCCAGTAGTGCATGTATGCTTTTTCAACAAAGGATACCAGGAGAATGAAGCAAATTAGATAACAGAAGTAAATTGGAAAGTTGATTAAAATTGTATTCTCTATCTGAATCATGAAAGAACATTTTTGGGTTTCTTGTCCCTTTAATTCCAAGATTGGAGACATTTTCGCATCGCTTAGAGGATACAGAGAAGCTGACTGTTCTGTAACCTCCGTGCATGCGATTCAGTAGCAGGTAAAAGAGAGCAGATCAGTCATTGGGGACGATTCTTCAAGCTCCGAATGGAGCTTGATGCAGCTGTTTCCGCGCGATCCTTCAGGCTCGCTGGAAACAGGAGTTAAGAAGCAGTGGTCTTAAGACCGCTGCTCCTTAAAGGGATAGGAAAGTCAAAATTAACCTTGCATGATTCAGATAGAGCCGGTCATTTTAAGACACTTTTAAATTCACTTCTATTTTCAAATGTGCTTCGTTCTCTTAGTATCCCTTGTTAAAAAATGAATACGCACATATCATACACTAGTGGGAGCTGCTGCTAATTGGTGCCTGCACACATTTGTGTCTTGTGATTGGCTAAATAGATATTTTCAGCTTCCTGTCAGATCAGTAGTGCAATGCTGTCCCTTCAGCAATGGATAACAAGAGAATGAAGAAAATTTGATAATAGAATTAAATTGGAAAGTTGTTTAAAATTGTATGTTCTATCTGAAACATAAATGAACATTTTGGGATTTATTATCTCTTTAACTCGTCCGCCTGCTCTGAGGCAGCAGACAGCAAACCGCTTGATCGCATACGATCGGATTGATTGAAATCCCCTGCTACGCGAATTTGCAGGGGGCGGCATTGCACAAGCAGTTCACCAGAACTGCTTGTGCAATGATAAATGCTGACAGCATATGCTGTCTGCATTTATCAATGTGCGGCGGATATGATCGATACAGCAGATCATGTCCGTTCATACTTTCATAAATCGGCCGCATTGTGACTGTGTCACCTGTTATTAGATCTGAGGATGTGGAAATGCGTCTGAAGTGCTGCAAACAACTCCTTTTTTCCCAGTATTTATTTATATGCCTTATGCTGGTGGGGTGGCAGGGATTAAAGGGATATGAAACAAACGAAAACCAGTATATGTTAAATCGATGTTAAATCCTAGTGTTTGTGAAAACACTAGGATTTACCAGTGCAACAAATAAAGGGGACTTTCACACGGCCTTAGGTGCTCAGCACGGTGAATGCTTCAGACAAATAAAAGGCAAATAAAGGAACTTTCAGCATTAAGTATTTTATACTTAATGACTGAAAGTCGCCTTTATTTGTTGCACTGGTAAATCCTAGCGTTTCAAAAATGCGAGGATTTACTATCACTTTAAAAAAACAAACAGCAAACAATATAATTGTTTTCTTTCAAATGAGCATTTAGAAATTTTCAGTTTATCCATGGTCTATAGTTACATAGTTCAGGAGCTGCATTATACTCTTCCAGCATCAGGTAATGAAGCGCTCTAGGAGCTGCGCTATACTCACCCAGCGTCAGGTGGTGCAGCGCTCTGGGAGCCGCATTATACTCACCCAGCGTCAGGTGGTGCAGAGCTCTGGGAGCCGCACTATACTCACCCAGCGTCAGGTGGTGCAGAGCTCTGGGAGCCGTATTATACTCACCCAGCGTCAGGTGAAGCAGCGATCTGGGAGCCGCATTATACTCACCCAGCGTCAGGTGGTGCAGCACTCTGGGAGCCGCATTATACTCACCCAGCGTCAGGTGGTGCAGAGCTCTGGGAGCCGCATTATACTCACCCAGCGTCAGGTGGTGCAGCGCTCTGGGAGCCGCATTATACTCACCCAGCGTCAGGTGGTGCAGAGATCTGGGAGCCGCATTATATTCATCCAGCGTCAGGTGGTGCAGAGATCTGGGAGCCGCATTATATTCATCCAGCGTCAGGTGGTGCAGAGCTCTGGGAGCCGCATTATACTCACCCAGCGTCAGGTGGTGCAGCACTCTGGGAGCCGTGCTATACTCACCCAGCATCAGGTGGTGCAGCGCTCTGGGAGCCGCATTATACTCACCCAGCATCAGGTGGTGCAGCACTCTGGGAGCCGCATTATACTCACCCAGCGTCAGGTGAAGCAGCACACTGGGAGCCGCATTATACTCACCCAGCGTCAGGTGGTGCAGAGCTCTGGGAGCCGCATTATACTCACCCAGCGTCAGGTGGTGCAGCACTCTGGGAGCCGCATTATACTCACCCAGCGTCAGGTGGTGCAGAGCTCTGGGAGCCGCATTATACTCACCCAGCGTCAGGTGGTGCAGCGCTCTGGGAGCCGCACTATACACACCCAACGTCAGGTGGTGCAGCGATCTGGGAGCCGCATTATACTCACCCAGCGTCAGGTGGTGCAGAGCTCTGGGAGCCGCATTATACTCACCCAGCGTCAGGTGGTGCAGAGATCTGGGAGCCGCATTATACTCACCCAGCGTCAGGTGGTGCAGAGCTCAGGGAGCCGCATTATACTCACCCAGCGTCAGGTGGTGCAGAGCTCTGGGAGCCGCATTATACTCACCCAGCGTCAGGTGAAGCAGCGCTCTGGGAGCCGCATTATACTCACCCAGTGTCAGGTGGTGCAGCGCTCTGGGAGCCGCATTATACTCACCCAGCGTCAGGTGGTGCAGAGCTCTGGGAGCCGCATTATACTCACCCAGCGTCAGGTGGTGCAGAGATCTGGGAGCCGCATTATACTCACCCAGTGTCAGGTGGTGCAGCACTCTGGGAGCCGCATTATACTCACCCAGCGTCAGGTGGTGCAGAGATCTGGGAGCCGCATTATACTCACCCAGCGTCAGGTGGTGCAGCGATCTGGGAGCTGCATTATACTCACCCAGCGTCAGGTGGTGCAGAGCTCTGGGAGCCGCATTATACTCACCCAGCGTCAGGTGGTGCAGAGCTCTGGGAGCCGCATTATACTCACCCAGCGTCAGGTGGTGCAGCGATCTGGGAGCCGCAGTATACACACCCAACGTCAGGTGGTGCAGCGATCTGGGAGCCGCATTATACTCACCCAGCGTCAGGTGGTGCAGAGCTCTGGGAGCCGCATTATACTCACCCAGCGTCAGGTGGTGCAGAGCTCTGGGAGCCGCATTATACTCACCCAGCGTCAGGTGGTGCAGCGCTCTGGGAGCCGCATTATACTCACCCAGCGTCAGGTGGTGCAGCGATCTGGGAGCTGCATTATACTCACCCAGCATCAGGTGGTGCAGCACTCTGGGAGCCGTGCTATACTCACCCAGCGTCAGGTGGTGCAGCGATCTGGGAGCCGCAGTATACACACCCAACGTCAGGTGGTGCAGCACTCTTGGAGCCGCATTATACTCACCCAGCGTTCAGGTGAAGCAGCGCTCTGGGAGCCGCATTATACTCACCCAGCGTCAGGTGAAGCAGCGCTCTGGGAGCCGCATTATACTCACCCAGTGTCAGGTGGTGCAGCGCTCTGGGAGCCACATTATACTCACCCAGCGTCAGGTGGTGCAGAGCTCTGGGAGCCGCATTATACTCACCCAGCGTCAGGTGAAGCAGCACACTGGGAGCCGCATTATACTCACCCAGCGTCAGGTGGTGCAGAGCTCTGGGAGCCGCATTATACTCACCCAGTGTCAGGTGGTGCAGCACTCTGGGAGCCGCATTATACTCACCCAGCGTCAGGTGAAGCAGCACACTGGGAGCCGCATTATACTCACCCAGCGTCAGGTGGTGCAGCGCTCTGGGAGCCTGCATTATACTCACCCAGCGTCAGGTGGTGCAGCGCTCTGGGAGCCGCATTATACTCACCCAGCGTCAGGTGGTGCAGCGCTCTGGGAGCTGCATTATACTCACCCAGCGTCAGGTGGTGCAGAGCTCTGGGAGCCGCATTATACTCACCCAGCATCAGGTGGTGCAGAGCTCTGGGAGCTGCATTATACTCACCCAGCGTCAGGTGGTGCAGAGCTCTGGGAGCCGCATTATACTCACCCAGCGTCAGGTGGTGCAGCGATCTGGGAGCCGCATTATACTCACCCAGTGTCAGGTGGTGCAGAGCTCTGGGAGCCGCATTATACTCACCCAGCGTCAGGTGGTGCAGAGCTCTGGGAGCCGCATTATACTCACCAAGCGTCAGGTGGTGCAGCGCTCTGGGAGCCGCATTATACTCACCCAGTGTCAGGTGGTGCAGAGATCTGGGAGCCGCATTATACTCACCCAGCGTCAGGTGGTGCAGAGATCTGGGAGCCGTGCTAAACTCACCCAGAGTCAGGTGGTGCAGCACTCAGGGAGCCGCATTATACTCACCCAGCATCAGGTGGTGCAGAGCTCTGGGAGCCGCATTATACTCACCCAGCATCAGGTGGTGCAGAGCTCTGGGAGCCGCATTATACTCATCCAGCGTCGAGTGGTGCAGAGCTCTGGGAGCCGCATTATACTCACCCAGCGTCAGGTGGTGCAGCGCTCTGGGAGCCGCATTATACTCACCCAGCGTCAGGTGGTGCAGAGCTCTGGGAGCCGCATTATACTCACCCAGCGTCAGGTGGTGCAGAGCTCTGGAAGCCGCATTATACTCACCCAGCGTCAGGTGGTGCAGAGCTCTGGAAGCCGCATTATACTCACCCAGCGTCAGGTGATGCAGCGATATGGGAGCCGCATTATACTCACCCAGCGTCAGGTGGTGCACCGCTGTGGGAGCCGCATTATACTCACCCAGCGTCAGGTGGTGCAGCGCTCTGGGAGCCGCATTATACTCACCCAGCGTCAGGTGGTGCAGAGCTCTGGGAGCCGCATTATACTCACCCAGCGTCAGGTGGTGCAGAGCTCTGGGAGCCGCATTATACTCACCCAGCTTCAGGTGGTGCAGCACTCTGGGAGCCGCATTATACTCACCCAGCGTCAGGTGGTGCAGAGCTCTGGGAGCCGCATTATACTCACCCAGCGTCAGGTGGTGCAGCGCTCTGGGAGCCGCATTATACTCACCCAGCGTCAGGTGGTGCAGAGATCTGGGAGCCGCATTATATTCATCCAGCGTCAGGTGGTGCAGAGCTCTGGGAGCCGCATTATACTCACCCAGCGTCAGGTGGTGCAGAGATCTGGGAGCCGCATTATACTCACCCAGCGTCAGGTGGTGCAGAGCTCTGGGAGCCGCATTATACTCACCCAGCGTCAGGTGGTGCAGCACTCTGGGAGCCGCATTATACTCACCCAGCGTCAGGTGGTGCAGAGCTCTGGGAGCCGCATTATACTCACCCAGCGTCAGGTGGTGCAGCGCTCTGGGAGCCGCATTATACTCACCCAGCGTCAGGTGGTGCAGAGATCTGGGAGCCGCATTATATTCATCCAGCGTCAGGTGGTGCAGAGATCTGGGAGCCGCATTATATTCATCCAGCGTCAGGTGGTGCAGAGCTCTGGGAGCCGCATTATACTCACCCAGCGTCAGGTGGTGCAGCACTCTGGGAGCCGTGCTATACTCACCCAGCATCAGGTGGTGCAGCGCTCTGGGAGCCGCATTATACTCACCCAGCATCAGGTGGTGCAGCACTCTGGGAGCCGCATTATACTCACCCAGCGTCAGGTGAAGCAGCACACTGGGAGCCGCATTATACTCACCCAGCGTCAGGTGGTGCAGAGCTCTGGGAGCCGCATTATACTCACCCAGTGTCAGGTGGTGCAGCACTCTGGGAGCCGCATTATACTCACCCAGCGTCAGGTGGTGCAGAGCTCTGGGAGCCGCATTATACTCACCCAGCGTCAGGTGGTGCAGCGCTCTGGGAGCCGCACTATACACACCCAACGTCAGGTGGTGCAGCGATCTGGGAGCCGCATTATACTCACCCAGCGTCAGGTGGTGCAGAGCTCTGGGAGCCGCATTATACTCACCCAGCGTCAGGTGGTGCAGAGATCTGGGAGCCGCATTATACTCACCCAGCGTCAGGTGGTGCAGAGCTCTGGGAGCCGCATTATACTCACCCAGCGTCAGGTGGTGCAGAGCTCTGGGAGCCGCATTATACTCACCCAGCGTCAGGTGGTGCAGCACTCTGGGAGCCGCATTATACTCACCCAGCGTCAGGTGGTGCAGAGCTCTGGGAGCCGCATTATACTCACCCAGCGTCAGGTGGTGCAGCGCTCTGGGAGCCGCATTATACTCACCCAGCGTCAGGTGGTGCAGAGATCTGGGAGCCGCATTATATTCATCCAGCGTCAGGTGGTGCAGAGCTCTGGGAGCCGCATTATACTCACCCAGCGTCAGGTGGTGCAGAGATCTGGGAGCCGCATTATACTCACCCAGCGTCAGGTGGTGCAGAGCTCTGGGAGCCGCATTATACTCACCCAGCGTCAGGTGGTGCAGCACTCTGGGAGCCGCATTATACTCACCCAGCGTCAGGTGGTGCAGAGCTCTGGGAGCCGCATTATACTCACCCAGCGTCAGGTGGTGCAGCGCTCTGGGAGCCGCATTATACTCACCCAGCGTCAGGTGGTGCAGAGATCTGGGAGCCGCATTATATTCATCCAGCGTCAGGTGGTGCAGAGATCTGGGAGCCGCATTATATTCATCCAGCGTCAGGTGGTGCAGAGCTCTGGGAGCCGCATTATACTCACCCAGCGTCAGGTGGTGCAGCACTCTGGGAGCCGTGCTATACTCACCCAGCATCAGGTGGTGCAGCGCTCTGGGAGCCGCATTATACTCACCCAGCATCAGGTGGTGCAGCACTCTGGGAGCCGCATTATACTCACCCAGCGTCAGGTGAAGCAGCACACTGGGAGCCGCATTATACTCACCCAGCGTCAGGTGGTGCAGAGCTCTGGGAGCCGCATTATACTCACCCAGTGTCAGGTGGTGCAGCACTCTGGGAGCCGCATTATACTCACCCAGCGTCAGGTGGTGCAGAGCTCTGGGAGCCGCATTATACTCACCCAGCGTCAGGTGGTGCAGCGCTCTGGGAGCCGCACTATACACACCCAACGTCAGGTGGTGCAGCGATCTGGGAGCCGCATTATACTCACCCAGCGTCAGGTGGTGCAGAGCTCTGGGAGCCGCATTATACTCACCCAGCGTCAGGTGGTGCAGAGATCTGGGAGCCGCATTATACTCACCCAGCGTCAGGTGGTGCAGAGCTCTGGGAGCCGCATTATACTCACCCAGCGTCAGGTGGTGCAGAGCTCTGGGAGCCGCATTATACTCACCCAGCGTCAGGTGAAGCAGCGCTCTGGGAGCCGCATTATACTCACCCAGTGTCAGGTGGTGCAGCGCTCTGGGAGCCGCATTATACTCACCCAGCGTCAGGTGGTGCAGAGCTCTGGGAGCCGCATTATACTCACCCAGCGTCAGGTGGTGCAGCGCTCTGGGAGCCGCATTATACTCACCCAGCGTCAGGTGGTGCAGAGATCTGGGAGCCGCATTATACTCACCCAGCGTCAGGTGGTGCAGCGATCTGGGAGCTGCATTATACTCACCCAGCGTCAGGTGGTGCAGAGCTCTGGGAGCCGCATTATACTCACCCAGCGTCAGGTGGTGCAGAGCTCTGGGAGCCGCATTATACTCACCCAGCGTCAGGTGGTGCAGCGATCTGGGAGCCGCAGTATACACACCCAACGTCAGGTGGTGCAGCGATCTGGGAGCCGCATTATACTCACCCAGCGTCAGGTGGTGCAGAGCTCTGGGAGCCGCATTATACTCACCCAGCGTCAGGTGGTGCAGAGCTCTGGGAGCCGCATTATACTCACCCAGCGTCAGGTGGTGCAGCGCTCTGGGAGCCGCATTATACTCACCCAGCGTCAGGTGGTGCAGCGATCTGGGAGCTGCATTATACTCACCCAGCATCAGGTGGTGCAGCACTCTGGGAGCCGTGCTATACTCACCCAGCGTCAGGTGGTGCAGCGATCTGGGAGCCGCAGTATACACACCCAACGTCAGGTGGTGCAGCACTCTTGGAGCCGCATTATACTCACCCAGCGTTCAGGTGAAGCAGCGCTCTGGGAGCCGCATTATACTCACCCAGCGTCAGGTGAAGCAGCGCTCTGGGAGCCGCATTATACTCACCCAGTGTCAGGTGGTGCAGCGCTCTGGGAGCCGCATTATACTCACCCAGCGTCAGGTGGTGCAGAGCTCTGGGAGCCGCATTATACTCACCCAGCGTCAGGTGAAGCAGCACACTGGGAGCCGCATTATACTCACCCAGCGTCAGGTGGTGCAGAGCTCTGGGAGCCGCATTATACTCACCCAGTGTCAGGTGGTGCAGCACTCTGGGAGCCGCATTATACTCACCCAGCGTCAGGTGAAGCAGCACACTGGGAGCCGCATTATACTCACCCAGCGTCAGGTGGTGCAGCGCTCTGGGAGCCTGCATTATACTCACCCAGCGTCAGGTGGTGCAGCGCTCTGGGAGCCGCATTATACTCACCCAGCGTCAGGTGGTGCAGCGCTCTGGGAGCTGCATTATACTCACCCAGCGTCAGGTGGTGCAGAGCTCTGGGAGCCGCATTATACTCACCCAGCATCAGGTGGTGCAGAGCTCTGGGAGCTGCATTATACTCACCCAGCGTCAGGTGGTGCAGAGCTCTGGGAGCCGCATTATACTCACCCAGCGTCAGGTGGTGCAGCGATCTGGGAGCCGCATTATACTCACCCAGTGTCAGGTGGTGCAGAGCTCTGGGAGCCGCATTATACTCACCCAGCGTCAGGTGGTGCAGAGCTCTGGGAGCCGCATTATACTCACCCAGCGTCAGGTGGTGCAGCGCTCTGGGAGCCGCATTATACTCACCCAGTGTCAGGTGGTGCAGAGATCTGGGAGCCGCATTATACTCACCCAGCGTCAGGTGGTGCAGAGATCTGGGAGCCGTGCTAAACTCACCCAGAGTCAGGTGGTGCAGCACTCAGGGAGCCGCATTATACTCACCCAGCATCAGGTGGTGCAGAGCTCTGGGAGCCGCATTATACTCACCGAGCATCAGGTGGTGCAGAGCTCTGGGAGCCGCATTATACTCATCCAGCGTCGAGTGGTGCAGAGCTCTGGGAGCCGCATTATACTCACCCAGCGTCAGGTGGTGCAGCGCTCTGGGAGCCGCATTATACTCACCCAGCGTCAGGTGGTGCAGAGCTCTGGGAGCCGCATTATACTCACCCAGCGTCAGGTGGTGCAGAGCTCTGGAAGCCGCATTATACTCACCCAGCGTCAGGTGGTGCAGAGCTCTGGAAGCCGCATTATACTCACCCAGCGTCAGGTGATGCAGCGATCTGGGAGCCGCATTATACTCACCCAGCGTCAGGTGGTGCACCGCTGTGGGAGCCGCATTATACTCACCCAGCGTCAGGTGGTGCAGCGCTCTGGGAGCCGCATTATACTCACCCAGCGTCAGGTGGTGCAGAGCTCTGGGAGCCGCATTATACTCACCCAGCGTCAGGTGGTGCAGAGCTCTGGAAGCCGCATTATACTCACCCAGCGTCAGGTGGTGCAGAGCTCTGGAAGCCGCATTATACTCACCCAGCGTCAGGTGATGCAGCGATATGGGAGCCGCATTATACTCACCCAGCGTCAGGTGGTGCAGAGATCTGGGAGCCGTGCTAAACTCACCCAGAGTCAGGTGGTGCAGCACTCAGGGAGCCGCATTATACTCACTCAGCGTCAGGTGGTGCAGATTGCTAAACTCACCCAGAGTCAGGTGGTGCAGCGCTCTGGGAGCCGCATTATACTCACCCAGTGTCAGGTGATGCAGCGATCTGGGAGCCGCATTATACTCACCCAGTGTCAGGTGATGCAGCGATCTGGGAGCCGTATTATACTCACCCAGCGTCAGGTGGTGCAGTGCTCTTGTAGCTGTGCTATACCTGATGTGAGGGTCAGGTGCCCCGCTAGGGGAGTTTCAGCTTAGTTAGTGATCTGCTTTCTGGACTCTGCTATGGAGGTTAGTTTAACGTTTTTTTTTGTACTTTTGCTATTAGAAGTGAACCTAACATTGTTTCTGATGCTAAGCCTGAATGAGCGGTGTTAAAAGTTAATGTCAGACTTATTCAGTGCTTGGTTATTTCACATGAAGACTGAAGCAATCATGTTCCTGACCTGTCTAGTTTCCGACTCACTCTGCAAATCTGACTCTTGTGTTAAAGGGACGTGAAACCCCAAATTTTTCTTTCATGATTTAGATACAGAATACAATTTTAATTGTGATTTCTAAGACTCTGCAGTTCACCTCTTATCTCACTTTATGGCTGTGAAAAACTGATAACATGTACTGTTTGTTCATGTGTGCCCTATATATATCATTGTGCTCACTCCCAGGGTGTTATTTAAGAGTCAGCACTGATTGGCTAAAATGATAGGCTGTGTGCAGAGGCTTAGATACAAGGTAATCACAGAGGTAAAAAGTATATTAATTTAACTGTTGTTTACGCAAAACTGGGTAATTGGTAATAATGGAATTATCTATCTTTTAAACATTAACATTTTTGGTGTTTACTATTCCTTTAATGGTTCTTTTTTATTTTTTTATTGGTTGTCTACCTTTTTTTGTTTTATTTTATCCTTTTTTTAATTTTTTTTTAATTTTTATTGATTATTTAACAAACAATACATTTAAAATGATATAGTATATAGGATGGTATGATACAAAATATGTTTACACAATATGTTTGAGCTGACAAATCTGTTTCCACAGTACTATACAAACAAGTTCTATACAGCTTAGCGAATATGAGGCTATGTAGTGGTTAAGGGTTAATGTCAAATCTAACCAATTGATGGGGGGGCAGGTGAGTTCTTGACTTATACTTATCAGACTCATCTTTGTTTACTCCTACTCTAGTTAAATTACAAAGTATCGTGTATTCCAAGACTATTTTCCCTTTCCTTCTCTATTTTTTTTATATTAACCCGTCATATATTTGATTTTGTTTTTCCTGGTTAAGTGTTTTTATATATCATTCCCATTTATCTAGGAATACCTCCTTTCTCCTTTTTGTATCTCCTAATGCATCATGCTTTTCTAGTATTAATTGCTGCCATACTTTTATCTTAAAATTGGCTATTCCCGGGGATATATATATATATATATATATATATATATATATATATATATATATATATATTTATTTATATATATATATATATTTATCAATGTTTCTCGGCTAGGGTGCTTGTTATGCTCTGGGGTGTCAATATAAGATAGATATACACAGTGCCTACACAAATGACACTAGCTCCCAAAAAAGATCCCTGACGATCTCAAAAGTTAATAGCAATAATACAGAGGCAGGGAGCGCCAAAAATAGGCTAAAGCATCAATCTATATTAAAATTTGACATTTATTATAATACAAAAAGCAAGATATAGGGTACCCTATAAAGGTCAAAAGTAGACCAGCTAATATAATTCATACAAAAATATAACAGTGCAAATGCAGGTGTAATGAATATCTCTGACATATAATAGTAGCAAAGTATAAAGTTGTGATATATGTCCTCTATGATGATATCCAAAGTGAAAAAGTTCCCAAACTAATGATATCCAGAAGATCTGAGCTGAAGTCCCCAGAAGGAGTGCAGAAAAAAAAAAAAAAAAAAAAGAGAAATGGTCTCCTTTAGTGATCCAAAAATAATCCGAAATATGCAGTTACCTGTGGAAATAAATATCACAGTGCAAATGTGTAAAAATATAGGGCCAAAAACTCTACTGTGAAACCAGGCTTACCTTATATAAAAGACTCGAGCAGTGACTTCCATTCGACTTGCACAAGTCTGTTATATAGGGTAAGCCTGGTTTCACAGTAGGGTTTTTGGTCCTATATTTTTACAATATATGCACTATGTGATTTTTATTTCCACAGGTAACCCCATATTTCGGATTATTTTTAGATCACTAAAGGAGACCATTTTGCATTTTTATATCTTTTTTTAAATTTTTTGCACTGTTTATATTTTTGTATCTTTTGTATGAATTATATTAGCTGGTCTATTTTTTATCTTTATAGGGTACCCTATATCTTGCTTTTTGTATTATAATAAATGTCATATTTTAATATAAATTGATGCTTTAGCCTATTTTTGGCGCTCCCTGCCTCTTTATTATTGCATTCGGGTGTCAGTCAGCAAATTATTGGGGGAGTAAAAAAAAAAAAAAAGATTCCAAGTGTTAAGCATAATTTGTTCTTGTCCAAAACATTTCTAGTGTCATGAATTGTGAAGTATTATTATTTTTATATAAACAAAAACAATATATAATGTGAGATGCAGAGTAATAAAAAAACAAATATAGCGAGTCATGGCAGATGTACATTGGTTTTTGCTTGGCTAATGTTTTTCTATTTTTAGAAATAGTATTATACTTCTATTTAAAAAAACAACTAATGAACCCTACATTTTTTTTTCTATCTATATTTATTCAGGTCACATTCGTATGAAACCTACACTTGTGTCGAGGATTGAGGAGGGAGAGGAGCCGTACGTAAGAATTTATCAGCAGCCACGGGAGGATGTGTTTCTTGTAAACAATGGCGTAGGTGAGTTATTAAAGTTAAAGGGACAGTCTAGTAAAAATTAAACTTTCAAGACACAGACAGGACATGCAATTTTAAACAACTTTCCAATTTACTTTTATATTCAAATTTGCTTTGTTCTCTTGGTATTCGTTGTTGAAAGCTAAACTTAGGAAGGCTCATATGCTAATTTTAAAGCCCTTGAAGTCCCCCTCGTATCACCTCTGATGCATTTTGAAAGTTTTTCGCAGTTAGATACTGCTAGTTCATGTGTGAAATATAGATAACATTGTGCTCACTCCTGTCGAGTTATTTATGTCAGCACTGATTGGCTGAAATGAATGTCTGTCAAAATAACTAAAATAAGGGGGCAGTCTGCACAGGCTTAGATACAAGGTAATCACAGAGGTAAAAAGTGTATTAATATAACTGTGTTGGTTATGCAAAACTGGGGAATGGGTAATATAGGGATTATCTAACTTTTCAAACTAAACATTTTGAAGTAGATTGTTCCTTTTTTTTAAGAATTCAGTTTATAATAATGGTGAAGTGGTGTTTATTTCCATACTTTTTTTTCTTCCCCCCCCCCCCAGATTTATCTATGACAAAAAATACAACACTCATTCACCATGCACCCCTCGATATACCTTCCTTTGTGTGGAAGGATAACTTTGGGAAATATGATCTTCAGGAGACAAATCGTAATGTCCATAATCCTGCAAGCAAGATTGAGATGAAGACAGTTATAATAAAGGAAGAAGAATATACTAGTGTTACCCCATATATCCAAGAGCATGACCAATCATGCAAGACTCCTAATAACATATCTGTAATTAGATCTAAAAGCAAAGATAATGAAAATGTACAAGATAACCAGTCATATAGATTTATGCATTGTACGGATCAGAAAGTCTTAAATACACGTGTAGGGCTGGCATGTTTTGAATGTGGGAAACGTTTTAGTCAGAAGTCAGGTCTTCTTAAACATCAAAGATATCATATGGCAGAAAAAACATTTACGTGTACTGAATGTGAAAAATCCTTTGGATCTAACAAAGCTCTTGCCACTCATAAAAGAGCACACACAGAAGAGAAACCTTATGTATGCACCGAATGTGGAAAATGTTTCCGGCACCGCTCCCATCTTAGTAATCATTTAAAAGTTCACGGGGAGATCAAAACATATACATGTTCTGAATGTGGGAAATGTTTTGCTAATAATGCAAAGCTTGGTATACATAAAAGGATACACACAGGAGAAAAACCGTTTGCATGCACTGAATGTGGGAAGTCTTTTGCTACCAAAGCAAAACTCGTTAAACATGAGCGAATTCATACAGGAGAAAAACCATTTGCATGCTCAGAGTGCGGAAAGTGTTTTAGTCAAAGCTCAAATCTTATCACTCATAGGAAAAAGCACACAGGCGAAAAACCTTTTGAGTGTTCTGAATGTGGGAAAAGCTTCAGTATGAAGTCAAGTCTTCTAGTACATCAGCGTATGCACACTGGCGAAAAACCATACATATGCGCAGAATGTGGGAAATCTTTTGCTAGTAGTACAGAACTTGTAAGACATAAAAGAATGCACACAGATGAAAGACCATTTGTATGTACTGAGTGTGGGAAATGTTTTCGAAAGTTTTCAAATCTTGCTTCTCATAGGACGATCCACACAGGAGAAAAACCATTTACCTGTCCTGAATGTGGGAAAAGTTTTAGCCAGAGCTCAAATTTTGTTGCACATAAAAAGATTCACACGGGAGAAAAACCATTTGCGTGCTCTGAGTGTCATAAATGCTTTGGGAGTAATGTAGAGCTTGTTCGACATCAGGTTGTACATAAAGGAGAAAAAACATTTACTTGCTCTGAATGTAATAAATCTTTTGCTAGGAAATCAGATCTTAGTATACATAGGAGAATTCACACTGGAGAAAAACCGTACTCATGCTCTATATGTGAGAAATCTTTTACTGCTAGCTCAAGTCTTGTGATTCATAAGAGAATTCATACTGGAGAGAAACCATTTGTCTGCTCAGAATGTGGAAAATCTTTTCGTAACTGGTCAAATCTCAATACACATAAGAAAATTCACACAGGTGTAAAACCGTTTATATGTTCTGAATGTGGTAAATGTTTTACTACCAATGCAGAGGTTGTTATGCATAACAGAATTCACACTGGAGAAAAGCCATTTGTGTGCTCTGAGTGTGGGAAATCATTTCGCCACAGCTCCCATCTTGCTAGTCATAAAAAACTTCACACAGGGGAAAAATCATATTCTTGTGCTGAATGCGGAAAAGGTTTTGTTACTAATGCAAAACTTGATTTGCATAAGATAATACACACTGGAGAAAAACCATTTCCATGTTCTGAGTGTGGCAAATGTTTTAACAAAAGCTCAAATCTCAGCACTCACAAGAAAACTCATACACGTGTCAAACCATTTTCTTGTTCCGAATGTGGTAAATATTTTATTAGCCAAGAAGCAGTTTTTATTCATAGTAAAACTCACACAGAAGAAAAACCATTTGTGTGCTCTGAATGTGGGAAGTGTTTTAGCCAAAGCTCCCATCTAACTAATCATAGTAAAGTTCACATAGCTGAAAAATCATTTTTGTGTTCTGAATGTGAAAAAAGTTTTCCCAGTAATGCAAAGCTTGCTTTGCATATGAGAATTCACACAGGAGAAAACACATTTGCATGTTCTGAATGTGGGGAATGTTTTAACAAAAGTTCAAATCTTACCTCTCATAAGAAAATTCATGCAGGAATTGAAAATCATATACATGCTTTGGAGGTGGGAAATGATTTTTCTTTAAATACCCATCAAGTCAGCGATCTAAAACAGGAAACTACCTTTTGATTTCAAGGTTCATAAATTTATGAATTGGAAAGTTCATATAGGGAAATAGTATATTGTAACCATTACTGTTTCTATTTATTTTAGAAAATAACATATTTAAAGGTTTGCAATTAAAGCTTTTTAAAAGAGCTGCAAGTGCTTCCATAGTCAATGTTTGTTTTAGTGAGAGTTTGGAAAGGTTCTTGGTGTGACAGACTAAGTACAAATTGCAGAGGAGGAAGGGCAGACTAAACCACAGAGTAATGAAATATGTAACAATATGCATACAGCTTAAGAAAATACAAGGCCATATCAGGAACAAGCCAAAGGTTATTCAGTTTAGATTTAAAAATGAGAGCGGATACTGTACAATGTGATACTCTAATCAGTATTAAAGAAGTAGGCGGTGGAAAATGTTTCTAAGAAGGGAACTTGTTTGCTTCTGATCTCCGTCAGCAATACAGCCATGGCTGGCAAAATGTAGGATTGCAGAACAGCTATTTTGTTAACTCCCGCGAGAGCAGGAGGGTTTTCAGTTACCTTGGTCAGATTAGGCCAGAGTGATTTTAATTCACTGCCTCTTAAGTCCCCAGCTTCTTACATTGTCACATAACCGAAATGTGCTCTGAACCTGCATTCGCAACTTCATAAATAGAGCCCTATTTGAACACAGACAGGCTATCCAGTGGGCAAGTCAGGAGAATAGGCACAGTCAAGGTCATAGTATTGATCAGAATCCATACAAAGTTCAAGGAGGTCAAGTGAAAAGGAACCCAATATCCAGTTCCAGATCACTGCCAAGTAATACAATTCAGGGCTTTACTCAAAGAGCTGAGAAACAAGATGCCTTCTTTATGATGAACTCCTTGCACAGACAAGTGGGAGCGGTCAGCATTAAATACGGTAAATTCAAAAAGGTTTGATGTGGACACATTCTTGCAGGTTGTACAGCTCTCTGATTGGCTGTATACAGACAGACTAAATGCAGAAATATTTGTTTTGGATTGGGATTTTTTTTTGAAACTTTACTTTCCAATCAGTAAAATAATGCTTATGAAATCAGTGACTGTTTACTAACATAGGAACCAGATATAGTAGACATATGGTGCTCAGTAAATAGGAAGAGGACCTTTTTTCACAGCAGGGTCACATAGATGTGCAATGTTTTGGGCCCCATGCCCTTAATGCATTAAGGGCATCAGGCCTGAACGTTGCAGATCTATGACCCTGCTCTGAATAAGGGTCCTTTTATTATAAAGTGCTGCTGTGTGTGGATTTATGATTGAAGGCTCGACAGCTTCCTTGGCAGCGTACACTACACTGGAGGTGTTGTGCTTCATTTGTATACCAAATAGGAAGAGACTGGATTATTTATATTGCATTGTTTTTGTTTTTTGTTGTTGCTAAAACTGTACTTACAATATTAATGTACAGCACAATGTTAGTTATTTTGCAGATTACTGAAGACCCAGTAGTTATTTTATTGATTTTTGTTTTAATTTACACTAACACATTTTTAAAATAAATCCAGGTGCCAGGTAGCTTCTGGTCCACAAAATACCAGCCGCCACCATTCACACCTAAAATTTAGCTTGGTGTAGTTGGATCCTTTCTATGCATCACAGCTGTGAAATACAAATCCAACTTTTACTGGGTTATATAATGTATGCATGTGTAATAAAATATATATTTAAATATACACACACTTGTTTTATATTATACGTATATATGGCTTTAAATTTCCACTACTCCCCTATTCTTGGACAATTAAGAAATGGGAAATTATAACCTATGACTAGTGTGTGTGTATATATATATTCAAGAGAGAAAGGCTCTAGAGTCACTAAAACACAATAAGAATCTAGTGATTCGCCAAGTGGACAAGGGGGGAGGAATTATTGTGCAAAACTTATCCAATTATGTGATTGAAGCACAAAGAATTCTTGATGATATCACATATTAAAGGAAACTAGATAAGGACCCCATTGATGTTTATTTACAAACTATTTCTGGTATAATAGATTTTGCTTATCAAGAAGACACCATTCTCAAATCTGAGAAAGAGTATCTAGTGCCCAAAACACTAAATACAGCATTTTATTACCACCTCCCGAAAATCCACAAGGATGTACACAATCCCCCTGGCAGGCCGATTATTGTGGGGATAGGCAGTCTGACAGACAATGCCTCCTATGTGGATTTTTTTTTCAAAAAATATGTCCAGGGTTTAGATTCTTACATTAGAGATTCTTCTGATTTGTTATTAAAATTACAGAAAATAAATACTGATGGTGAACACTTATAGATAATATGTGATGTTCAGGCACTTTACTCAAATATTCCACATAATTTGTGAATTAAGGCCATATCAGAGTATCTTGAAAGGGATTGGTATTTACCGTATTTACAAAAAAAGTTCATTTCACAGCTTATAGCTTTTATTCTTAAGCACAATTATTTTTTGTTTAGGGACCAATTTTATTTGCAGACCAAAGGGACGGCCATGGGGACCAAATTCGCCCCATGTTTTGCGAATCTCTATATGGGAATTTTTGAGGAGAAATACATCTATGACCCTCATTTTGGAGCAAATCTGGTCTTCTATGGTCGATATATAGTCAATCTGATCCTTATATGGAAGGTGGGACCTAAGGAGGGAGGCCAATTAGTTCATAGAACACTTGAATGCTAATGATATGGGTCTTAATGATATGGGTCTTTCATTCACGAGCTGTATACAATCAGTCTATTGTTTTCCTTGACCTGTTATCCTTTATCAATACTAGTATTATTAAGTCAAAAACACACTTTAAAACAGTGGATTGCAATAACTTTTTGAATTTTAATAGCAACCACTATTTACTGTGGAAAACAAACGTACACTATAGACAATTTAAACGTATTGGAAGAAACTGCAGTGAGCTAACAACTTATGATGTACAGAGTCATATTCTAAAATATAGATTTAAAGAGAAGGGATATTCTGACCAAATAATTGAGGACTCAATTAAAGAGACCTAGTAAATCTAAGGAAGTTACCGACTAGCGAGAGCACCACATAAAGTCTAATAAAATGATGTTCATTACTCAGTATAACAGCAATCATAGAGCTATCAAGGAAGCTCTAAATAAATACTGGAGTATCCTCAAAAATGACCCAATTTTGAATAAAACTATTTAAGACAGAACTAGGATAATTTTTAAGAGAGCCCCTACAGTCAAAAACCATCTTGCCCCTAGTCAGATAGTTAAACATGCCCTTAAACCTTATGACATGATGAAAAAGAAAAAGTCAAGGTGGCAACGTTTGTTGGGTCTGTTAGGTGCGTGTAAATGTGGGGTGAAGTACTTGGGACGTACTTGTAGGCGCCTAAGCCACAGATGGGCTGAGCATTTCAGAAATATGAAGGCCAACTTTCTACATCATAGTGTGTCCCAACATTGCAATATCCAACATGGTGGTGATCTTAATTGCTTTAGCATTACTCCTATTGAACACATTTTACCTTCCCATAGATATAATAGATTCACGAGGCTACGCCAGAGGGAGACCTTCTGGATTTATAAGCTTCATACACTTCACCCTTATGGTCTAAATTTAAATATAGATTTAGCTGCTTTCTAATCACCACAACACTTCTATAGGCTGCATCACAACATATTAGTTAGATTATTTACACAATTAATTTTGATTCTTATTTTTCACATCTTTTTTGAGTAAAGCTTCACATCAAACACACTGCAAGGTTGTAAGAGTACCAATACACATATGTAGAGAAATTATACTCTTATTGAGACATTCGTGTTCTGTTTACATGATGTATTAGGGAATCCTATGTTTGGTCACTTCATATACTATATCTGCATATGGTTTAATTTTATCCTTTATTAAAAAAGCACATAATTTGTCTTTTTACATTATATTCATTCAGGATATAGTACCACGCTATTATATATTTGTATGTTAATATTACGGCATGAATAAGATGGCCTGCTATTGCAATATATTCAAACCACGTTGTGTCATCAGTAACAGATTAAATGGTTTCCAGGCATTTGTCTTATAGGTTCGGTACACTACACACTGTGATATTGTTTTTAATAGAGGAAAAAATGCATTTTTGTGTTTCGCTGTAGATTCTATTTTCATATAAATAGTATCTTATTGTATAGTTAGAATGTTGCAATGCTGTATGGTAAATGTTTTTACTTGCTATGTTTGTATACAGTGCTAAAAATGATTGCTTGTTTCATATCAACTGCGATCCTTTGACAAGCCATATAGGCATTTTTTACCTGTATGACGTCATAAGGGGTGTATCTTGTATTTTACCTGAAAGGTTTTCTATTGGAGCAGAATGATTTAAATAGGTAGCGGTTACTTGTATCATTACAGTCTTAGGAAACGGCGTTCATCGCAGAGAAACGCGTCACTGTATTAATGACATTTGTTTTTATCTAATAAATGGTTTTATCGCTACCGCTACTTTGGTAATTATGTTACCATTTTTCTTCTCCTCGTATCACGATCTGGTTCAAGTATCCTGAGCATTGTTTTGCTAATAGACATGGCTTGGCACTAGCGGAGGACAATTGTTTCTATTAGCTACGATGGTAGTAGGTCCATCAGCCTGAGAGTTCACCTGTCCGGAGTGCTGGTTGTCGAGTCAGCCGAGCGGCTCAGAAGCCTCAGCCTACTATAGTGTGCATCACCGCACGTGAGTGGTCTACCTTTGATTTTGGGTTGGCTTGTTGCCTTAACGTTACTGCATTTAGAGGAGCCTCTGTTTTGTTTTCCTTCTCAGGAATCCGATTCTCTAAGTCTGCTGATCCTTCCAGAGAGCTGCCGGAACATTGTATTTGCCCTAAGAGACTTTATGTTGGGTCTTATATACACATAGCTTAGTTTGCTTATTTGTGAATCTTTTTCTTTAATTTGTTGGTTTGTGGGGATATGCACATAGCCCTGATTTTGTTGTTTGAGCATTAGAGCACCCCCTACGGATATTTGAGTGACAGTATTGTTACTCATATATTGTTATTGAGATATATATATATATATGCGCGCACGCGCACGTGTGTGTGTATATATGTCTGAGGAAGGGGTTTTAACTCCAAAACATCTCATATTGGTCACAATAAAATTGTGATTATATTTAAATCCAGAGTGTGCTTACCTGTAATTTTTGCTGTGGATATATTTTGCCAGTACACTGGTAAAAAAGGGAGAGTGCCCTTTTGTGCAAATATATATAGGTGTGTGTATATATATATATATATATATATATATATACACACACACACTCACACCTTATTATCAAAGTTTATTATTTATGAATGTTTATTCCTTAAATATAGACACACTCCCTCAATAAATGCATTACAATTCACCATCATCATCCAGTTAGACCCTATATAACAAATAATAGAAAAATAATTTTTCAAAAAAGTATTTTTGAAATTGTTACGGTTACCCTTAGTCTCGCTGAGAGATGGACCGCTTAGTAGCCTGGATCCCTATTGCTAAAGAGGGGAGAAGCTGCTTTCCATAGTATTCTATATGAGTCTCGCAAATATAGAATAATCTCCCTTAGCTGCAGTACAGCTAGGATACCCTTCTGCCCACAAAAACGAGTCAACGCTGCGATTGAGGGTCAAACAAGAACTCAGGACTGGGATGCCCAGCCTGCTTTTTATTAAGGTTACATGCACACAGGGCACTCCCAGGGGGAGAGGGGGGGAAGCACAAAATCCCCCATCACACATTTAGATAGAGAGCACTGTCCTTTGACAGGCCACAATAGGATTACAGTACTTAAGATAACAAGTTTACAAGTTCATCTTATCAATTAGCAGTCTGGCTCCAGAGGTGATTAGACAATAGTTTCTAAAAGCTGAAAAAAAAGAGTTAACTCTTTATGAAATGATACTTGTTACGGTTTTCTTGGAGCCCTTCTTAGGCGCTGGCTTGCTGGTTCAGGCATTGCTGCTGGGAAATAAGCTCTTCACAACAAAATAACTAATGCTTCTGTAACAGAAATTTTTTGGATAGTGACATTGAGCCTAATAAGATATTAATTTATTCTTTTTGTTTTCTTTTGATCTTGTTAATAATTATGAAGTGAGGATTAATATTTGATTAGAAAGTATTGCTTTACAATAATTAATGGATTTTTAGATGTTGAGAATTTTTGACTCAAGTCAAAATTAAACTTTTGTGATTCAGCAAGAGCACACAATTTTAAGATTTTTTTTAATTTACTCTTATTATCAAAAATGGTACAGTCTTGTTATATTTACACTTTTTGATGCATCAGCTCCTACTGAGCATGTGCTGAAGCTCACAGGGTATACTGATGTCTGTCATGATACAGTGGGCTGGCAAATGGGAGAAAAAATACATTTGACAGAAGAAAGAAAAAATCTACTGCTTTGGTGAAAGTAAGTGTTATTGTATTGTCTTTTTATTATGCACTTGTTAATTATGCAATTCTACTGCATTTAGTGGTTGTTTAAAGAGCAAACTAAAAAGCTATACAGGAAACATTTTTAATGGGTAACTGTTCTAATTCTTTAAATAATTGTAATAAAAAGTACTTAATATGGTGTGCTAGGTGTGATTTACCAATGATAATGTAATCCGTGCTCTCCTCTCGAACTTTTTAAAGGGGGCACCTCCTGGCCGATTTTACCGACACACTGGCTAAAATTTAAGCCAATAGGTAAAATTAACAAATATTAAACATTTTCAAAGATTAGTGCAGAAATTCTCATTAAAGAGACATAAAAACCTGATTGTTTAGTTCATGATTGTCACAGATTTGTCAGTATATTTATAAGAATCTTAGCATTTACTCTCCAAATAATATGTTAGTATATAGCACGGTTATAACTGATGTATTTAACAATCTTTCTTTAAACTAAACCCACAATCAAATATACATTTGCTAAGACAATAAAATTAATATAAGTACCTGAATTCTTTTTATATTAGTAAATATTTATGAGCACATTGAAATATATATTTGTAAGAATCGGAATAAGAGTTAATATTATATGCGTTTAGACAGAACTATTTAAAATATGCTATACAGAGTTCATACAACTTTCTCTTATTTACAGTAAAATTTTACCCAGTTAATATAGTGAGATTCCAAGATCTTTAACAGCTAAACACCCAAGCAATACAATTCTAATAATGCTTATTTAAACAGTGGGACAGTCTATATACTCTAATTTAAACACTAGAAGTTATATATATATTATTTATGTAAAGACCCAATTCTGAGTTGTAACTATATATATATATTTGCACAGATAAACAACTTAAAACTTAGGATTAGCTTAACCATACACAGGCTGAATATAAACCAAAATACAAATTGCGCTTTAAATCTATTAAATACAAATTGACTATGTTCTCACCAGTTCCCTTTTTGTTTCAAGTTTTGAAAATTAGAACAATATACTTCACCAATTTTGAACCAATTCGTAGCGGTCTTTAGGTCATCTCATTCGAAGGAAAGTTATTGCATGTATCAAGGTAAAGTTTTCAGCTCCTTGCTTAGTGAAATGTTCCCAAGGATGGCAGCCAAAATCAGATCACTAGCCTCAGCAAGTTTCAGAACCACTGTGCCTTGTGCCTTCACTACTCCTGTTATGTAATCATTGAAGACCTGTTTCGTTCACGTCCTTTTTCCTTGTCCCTTGTCATTGGATAATTGGTTTAGTATATATTGTTGTTATGGAAACACATCCTTTAAACAGTTAAATCTCTTAACTGCTATACTGGGTTTTGGCCCTCGGGTGGCAGCGTGACATTACAAACAAATTCACATTTAAACCATTTCTAAACATTTTTTAACAACTTAATTATTCTTATAAAATGATTATTTAATCAGACCATATCTTTTTGCATCAATCACTTATGATATTAATTTTATATACGGTAGTTTCTTATGAATTTTCTGATCATTTCTATACCAAATACCATTATATTATATTAAAGCCATTTATACTGCTAACTATTCAAAATTAATAATATTTAAATCCTAACATTGCATTCATGTAAGTACAGCATGCTTTACATTTTACAATTTCTGCATATATGAATTGATGCCTGTAATAAAAAGGGAAATAATTGTTAGAAATGATTTAAGCATTCATATGTCTATTTGCAACATTATTAATGTAGTTATTATTCAATTCAGCAATTATTTATTTAAAGGGCCACTAAACCCAAAATCTTTCTTTCATGATTCAGATAGAGAATAGAAATTTAAACAACATTACAATTTACTTCCATTATTTATTTTGCTTCATTTTTTAAATATCCTTAGTTGAAGAAAAAGCAATGCACATGGTGAGCCAATCACACGATGCTTCTATGTGCAGCAACCAATCAGCAGCTAGTGAGCATATCTAGATATGCTTTTCATCAAAGAATATCAAGAGAATAAAACAAATGAGATAATATAAGTAAATTAGAAAGATGTTTAAAATTGCATTCTCTTTCTAAATCATAAAAGAAAAAAATGTGGGTGGCATGTCCCTTTAATATAATATGTTGTCTGAATATATGTACATGTGTGTGTGTGTATATATATATATATATATATATATATATATATATACATACATACATACACACGTATTAATTTCTCTGCTGTCTTTTAACAATGGGTTTATTAAAATTGCCTTTTAATTTATTAAATTTTTTTAATTCATCTCCCACATATATATATATATATATATATATATTCATGTGTTCAAAACCATACAAAATCAAGCAGATCATACAGGGAATTGCAAATGCCACTTTGTCTGTTTCTTGTACATGGAAACTTCATAAACAGCATAGATCATTTTACAAGTAGTTGTAAAAGTAACAATACAACATATTTTCTGTTTAGCTAGCAATACAGACGTGTATTTGATGTTTAGGGGCAATTGACAAGCTTGTGCTAATTACCATCTCCCTCTGATTTTGACCAGCGTTTCCATGGCTGATTACAGACTCAGCGTCTCTCTCACCACAGCATGGGGCAAGGAGTGCTTTGAATTTTTGCACTTCCAACTAAAGAGCAAATGCTTTAGTGTTAAAGCCTTTGGAGACATCGGGGGGTAGTTATCAAGCCGTCAACCTCAAATACGCTGGAATTCCGCAGCGTATTTGTGGCGAGGCTGATTCGCCTTAGTTATCAAAGGCTTCAGACCGGCAAAAGTAGAATTTTGTGACGTAAGCTTCGATCCGCCGGACTCCGTCCGACATATCTCACTACTTTTGCTAGTTATCAAAAAACTAGCAGGTACGCTCGGCACTTTTCCGGCCCAGCGTACCTGGTTTTCAAACCGCCACCCCTGGAGGCGGCGGATCCCATAGGAATCAATGGGAGTCTGACCATAGCGAAAGTACAAGTTCGCTGCTGACAGACATCCCATTCATTCCTATGGGAGCTGTCTACACCTAACACCCTAACATGTACCCCAAGTCTAAACACCACTAATCTGTCCCCCCCTACACCGCCGCAACTAAATAAATGTATTACCCCCTAAACCGCCGCTCCCGGAGCCCACCGCAAGCTACTCTATACATATTAACCCCTAAACCGCCGCTCCTGGAGCCCACCGCCAACTACATTATACCTAGTAACCCCTATCCTGCCCCCCCTATACTGCCGCCCTCTATAATAAATGTATTAACCCCTATCCTGCCGATCCCACACCTTGCCGCAACCAAATAAATAGTTTAACCCCTAAACCGCCGCTCCCGGACCCCCGCAACCTATAATAAATTTATTAACCCCTATCCTGCCCCCCACTACACCGTCGCCACTGTAATAAAATTATTAACCCCTAAACCTAAGTCTAACACTAACCCTAACACCCCCCTAACTAAAATATTAATTAAATAAATCTAAATAATATTTCTATTATTAACTAAGTTAATCCTATTTAAAACTAAATAATTACCTTTAAAATAAACCCTAATATAGCTACAATATAAATAATAATTATATTGTAGCTATCTTAGGATTTATTTTTATTTTACAGGCACCTTTCAATTTATTTTAACTAGGTACAATAGCTATTAAATAGTTATTAACTATTTAATAGCTTACCTAGCTAAAATAAAGAGAAATTTACCTGTAAACTAAAAACTAACCTAAGTTACAATTACACCTAACACTACACTATACTTTAATAAATTATTCCTATTTAAAACTAAATACTTACCTGTAAAATAAACCCTAATATAGCTACAATATAAATAATAATTATATTGGAGCTATCTTAGGATTTATATTTATTTTACAGGTAACTTTGTATTTATTTTAGCTAGTTAGAATAGTTATTAAATAGTTATTAACTATTTAATAACTACCTAGCTAAAAGAAATACAAAATTACCTGTAAAATAAATCCTAACCTAATTTACAATTAAACCTAACACTACACTATCATTAAATAAATTAAATAAACTACCTACAAATAACTACAATTAAATACAATGATATAAACTAACTAAAGTACAAAAAATAAAAAAGCTAAGTTACAAAAAATAAAAAAAATAAGTTACAAACATTTAAAAACATATTACAACAATTTTAAGCTACTTACACCTAATCTAAGCCCCCTAATAAAATAACAACCCCCCCCCAAAATAAAAAAATGCCCTACCCTATTCTACATTAAAAAAGTTCAAAGCTCTTTTACCTTACCAGCCCTTAAAAGGGCCTTTTGTGGGGGCTTGCCCCAAAGTTCAGCTCTTTTGCCTGTAAAAGAAAAATACAACCCCCCCCCAACATTAAAACCCACCACCCACATACCCCTAATCTAACCCAAACCCCCCTTAAAATAACCTAACACTAATCCCCTGAAGATCATCCTACCTTTAGTTGTCTTCACTCAGCCGAGCCACCGATGGAACTGAAGAGCACATCCGGACCGGCAGAAGTTATCCTCCAAGGGGCGCTGAAGAAATCTTCCATCCGATGAAGTGATCCTCCAAGCGGCGCTGAAGATATCTTCCATCCGGGCGAGGTCATCTTCCAAGAGGCGCTGAAGAAGTCTTCTATCCGGGCGAGGTCATCGTCGAAGCCGGGTCTTGAATCTTCATCCCGCCAACGCGGAACATCCTCCTTTCCCGACGAACTACCGACGAATGAAGGCTCCTTTAAGGGACGTCATCCAAGATGGTGTCCCTTCAATTCCGATTGGCTGATAGGATTCTATCAGCCAATCGGAATTAAGGTAGGAAAAATCTGATTGGCTGATGAAATCAGCCAATCAGATTCAAGTTCAATCCGATTGGCTGATCCAATCAGCCAATCAGATTGAGCTTGCATTCTATTGGCTGATCAGAACAGCCAATAGAATGCGAGCTCAATCTGATTGGCTGATTGGATCAGCCAATCGGATTGAACTTGAATCTGATTGGCTGATTTCATCAGCCAATCAGATTTTTACTACCTTAATTCCGATTGGCTGATAAAATCCTATCAGCCAATCGGAATTGAAGGGACACCATCTTGGATGACGTCCCTTAAAGGAGCCTTCATTCGTCGGTAGTTCGTCGGGAAAGGAGGATGTTCCGCGTTGGCGGGATGAAGATTCAAGACCCGGCTTCGACGATGACCTCGCCCGGATAGAAGACTTCTTCAGCGCCTCTTGGAAGATGACCTCGCCCGGATGGAAGATTTCTTCTGCGCCGCTTGGAGGATCACTTCATCGGATGGAAGATTTCTTCAGCGCCCCTTGGAGGATAACTTCTGCCGGTCCGGATGTCCTCTTCAGTTCCATCGGTGGCTCGGCTGAGTGAAGACAACTAAAGGTAGGATGATCTTCAGGGGATTAGTGTTAGGTTATTTTAAGGGGGGTTTGGGTTAGATTAGGGGTATGTGGGTGGTGGGTTTTAATGTTGGGGGGTGGGTTGTATTTTTATTTTACAGGCAAAAGAGCTGAACTTTGGGGCATGCCCCCACAAATGGCCCTTTTAAGGGCTGGTAAGGTAAAAGAGCTTTGAACTTTTTTAATGTAGAATAGGGTAGGGCATTTTTTTATTTTGGGGGGGTTTGTTATTTTATTAGGGGGCTTAGATTAGGTGTAAGTAGCTTAAAATTGTTGTAATATGTTTTTAAATGTTTGTAACTTATTTTTTTTATTTTTTGTAACAGCTTTTTTTATTTTTTGTACTTTAGTTAGTTTATATCATTGTATTTAATTGTAGTTATTTGTAGGTAGTTTATTTAATTTATTTAATGATAGTGTAGTGCTAGGTTTAATTGTAAATTAGGTTAGGATTTATTTTACAGGTAATTTTGTATTTCTTTTAGCTAGGTAGTTATTAAATAGTTAATAACTATTTAATAACTATTCTAACTAGCTAAAATAAATACAAAGTTACCTGTAAAATAAATATAAATCCTAAGATAGCTACAATGTAACTATTAGTTATATTGTAGCTAGCTTAGGGTTTATTTTACAGGTAAGTATTTAGTTTTAAATAAGAATAATTTATTAAAATATAGTGTAGTGTTAGGTGTAATTGTAACTTAGGTTAGTTTTTATTTTACAGGTACATTTCTCTTTATTTTAGCAAGTTAAGCTATTAAATAGTTAATAACTATTTAATAGCTATTGTACCTAGTTAAAATAAATTGAAAGGTACCTGTAAAATAAAAATAAATCCTAAGCTACAATATAATTATTATTTATATTGTAGCTATATTAGGGTTTATTTTAAAGGTAATTATTTAGTTTTAAATAGGATTAACTTAGTTAATAATAGAAATATTATTTAGATTTATTTAATTAATATTTTAGTTAGGGGGGTGTTAGGGTTAGTGTTAGACTTAGGTTTAGGGGTTAATAATTTTATTATAGTGGCGGCGGTGTAGTGGGGGGCAGGATAGGGGTTAATAAATTTAATATAGGGAGCGGCGGTTTAGGGGTTAAACTTTTTATTTATTTGCGGCGAGGTGCGGGATCAGCAGGATAGGGGTTAATAACTTTATTATAGAGGGCGACGGTATAGGGGGGGCAGGATAGGCGTTACTAGGTATAATGTAGGTGGCAGCGGTGTCCGGGAGCGGCGGTTTAGGGGTTAATACATTTATAAGACTTGCGGCGGGGTCTAGGAGCGGCGGTTTAGGGGTTAATACATTTATAAGACTTGCGGCAGGGTCTAGGAGCGGCGGTTTAGGGGTTAGTAACTTTATTTAGTTGCGGGGGGCTACGGGGGCGCCGGTATAGGGGTTAGAGCAGTGTAGTTTAGTGTGAGTGCTTAGTGACAGGCTAGCAAGAAAGCTGTCAAACAGCCGAAGAGCAGCAAGATCGGATGAGTGATAACTCTCACAGTCCGCTGCTCATCGCCCCGCGGCTTTTTGACAGCTTTTTTTGATAACTTAGGCGTATTTTTTCAGGTTTGCGGCGGCGAAGGTAGGCGAGCTTAGACGGGCGTATTGGGCCGGCGAAGGCAGGAAAGTAGACACGTTGATAACTACCCCCCATCCTGTCTGTATTTAGTATTGAGATGTGTATTCAAATTGTGGGGGTTTTGTGAATTAAATCCTGACATCAGAGTTTCAACCCTATTTCAGTAATATCTAATAAAAATATGGTTTCATACATAAACACATTTCCCTGTCCTATTGACATACACACATATATATATATATATATATATATATATATATATATATATATATATATATATATATATATATCATTTACCTGTACCCTGACAGATTTCAGTGAAGTGCTGCTTCCTTCTTGGATCTAGAGCAGAGTAAAGACATTTTATAATTAAATAAATGAATGTGGTGTAGCTATGACATCCACCCTGTGGATCACAGTTAGTGATATAGCTTTAGTATAACCTTATAGTTAGCAGTAATTCCCATTGAAGTAGAAATCTGACACTAATCAGGCAAGCATATACAGTACTTGTACAAGTAACAAACTAAATGAAGATGGTTAATGCATATTGACATCCGATGTGGATATGAACCTCAAGGAATAAACTCTCTGTGGGACTGAACTTCCTATAGGACTGAGCCAAGTGCTGATTAGCATTTATTTATTCATTTATTTATTTTCCATATACTATACATTTGACACTATATACTATCAATTGTTCTGTCTGGGGGTCATATTGCGCTGTTTATTTTTTTCTTGTGTGTTTTTATTCACTTAGTGTTTATACGGCTGCAAATATGACCCAAGACGGTCAAAGTATTAATATGAATGAAAATGAAATTGATTTAGTGAGTACTGAGATGAATGTGGAAAATCTGAGTATGGAATATTTGGATACTTGAGTAAGATCTCATGACTTATTAGGCAAACCAGATAATAACATTGGAACTATTGAAGATGCTATGACTCTATTAAGATCATTAGAGAAACGTCTTATAGCAGATACTAAGGAATGGAAGGACCTTATTCTTTAGATAATTATGTATTACATAATATCCTAAGAGGTCTGTAAATTTTTAAATATCCGGCTTTTAAATTGGATGATGTAGAGTTCTCGAGTGAATGGGATAGTATCCTACATGACTGTTCAATTAAATTAATTGAACTTTTAATCAAATATAGGACAATATGAGAATGAATCCACGGGTAATAATTCTAATTTCTATCATCAAAATAGATATGAAATATGGAATCAGAATAAGGAGGAAGAATATTATAACAGGTGGAGCTCAGAAGGGGCAAAGCCCAAATACAATCAGGGACAGAGAAATAATTATTAGAGACCAGAGGAAGAACACCCTACTCCTTTTTTAGGGAGGGAAAGGCCCCTTTGGAAACCCCCAAGAATACAGAACTTACAACAAGAACAATGGAGACAGGACAGAGAATGGAACTTATAAAAAGAGTAAGGGAAATAAGAGAGGATGTAGAGGAGGGTGAGTGGTTTAGAGAAAGAACGCAAGGATGAATTAGAAAGAGCTAAGCATGATATTTTTAATCTATCCGTAAGGGAATTAACAGCAAATGAAATCACCTTATTAGGGAAAGGATTGAAATTTGCACCGAAACACCCCCCTAATAAATTTGAAACATACATTGACCTACAAAAATGTATTAGAAATTTAACTCTAAAAAGGTATTATTTGAAAGATCAAACCACTAGATCTACTTCCCAACTAAGCTCTGTGGATATTAAAACCATATCTGCGCTTAAATTATTAGAATCAGAGCGACATACATGTGGAGGACAGTATAGATCTGTTAAATCTAAGTATAAATGAAGAATAATTATCAATTCAACATAGTGATTTAAAGCGAAAATTAAATTTTAACCCTATATATGCTCAGGGTGAACATAGAGTATTTAACGACCTTGTGACAAAAGAGTTTAATGAAGTTTTTGGTAAAAAAGCAGATAATTTTGTACATAATTTCAATGATAATATAAATATTCAAGAAAGAAAGGCATTAAAGTAACTTATGACTGATACAAGCATAGTGATTAGGCAAGCGGATAAGGTGGTTATACAAAATAGACAAGATTATTTATTGAAAGCTACTAATCTTCTAAATGATAGATCTGTTTATGAAAAATAGAACATGATCCTACAAATGAGTTTAATAAAATACTAAGAGAAATATTGGTTAAAGCCAAGGAGAATGATATTTTGAATGCAGACGAATTTGGTTATATACAATTGTTGTCAAAAAATCCCCACATTTTATCATCTTCCTAAGATTCCAAAGGATCCTTTACAGCCACCGGGAAGGCCAATAAAATCAGGCATTGACTCTATAAGCAGCAGTCTTTCAGTGTACCTCCAACCTATTGTTAAAACCATTAAATCTTATATTAAAGATACAACAGGTGTCATCCATAAATTAGTATTACAATAGGAGCCTAACTTTTTGTGGATCACGTGTGATGTGTCCTCCCTGTATACAAATATACCACATGACTTGGGAGTACAAGCATTTAGAGAAATGTGTGAAGGATGGAGGATACCTGATCCACATAAAGATTTTTTGGCAAAAGCCATACATTTTGTTCTAAAATATAACTATTTTCAATTTGAAGGTATTTTCTATAAACAAATACAAGGGACAGCACAACCATGGCACCCTCATATGCCAATATTTATATATTCATATGCCAATTTTGGCAGAATAACCCATTTCAGCAAATTTATGTAAATATTTTAGATATATAGAAGATATTTTAATAGTGTGGAGGGGGACTAGAGATGAAACCCTTTTATTCATTGAATATATAAATCAAAATAATTTTTATTTAACTTTTACTGAGCATGTTGATGATACACAAATAGTATTTTAGATATTACTTTCGTCAAGAGTAAAGAAAATAAAATAGCGGTTAGAAATTATAGAAAACCCTTAGATAGCAATGGGTTCTTAAACGCTAATAGTGGCCATATGAAAAAATGGAAAACAAATATTCCATATGGCCAATTTATAAGACTGAGGAGGAATTGTACATATGAGGAAGATTATAACAGAGAAGCTTATATACTTAGTGATACATTTATTCAAAAAGGGTATGATGTTAGTTTAATTAATGAAGTAAGAAAAAAAGTCCTTGGATATTCCAAGAACAGAAATGATATACTACAATAAAGTTAAAAATAAAGATAATAAATATGATAGTTAGACAAAGTTTATTGCTACATATAGTGAAGGTGCTAAAGTCACTAAAGCAATCCTGAAGAAACATGGGGATATCCTATTAGGGGACCCGGTATTAAAGGATAATATAAGCAAAACTCCACAAATAATCTTTAGGAACAAAAAAAAAAAAAAATGTAAAAAACTGAATAGCTCCCTCTAAACTTAAATCTATTAAAAATAAAATCAGGAGGAACGTCTAACGGGTTAACTGTACTAGCAGGGACATATAAATGCAGAAGAAAAGGATGTATTATGTGTGGCAATATTTTTATGGGTAATGAGGTATACAATTGGGATGGATCAAAATGTTACAAAACAGATTTTAGAGGAACTTATCAAGCAACACATATAGTGTACCAATTATCCTGTAAATGTGGGAAAATGTATATAGGCCGCACGAAAAGAACTATGAAAAGGAGGTGGTATGAGCATAAAGAAAATATTAAGATAGGTTTTGATAAACATAGTGTTTCAAACCATTTCAATATTAAACAGGATAAAGATCCTGCAGGACTTAAAGTTAGGGTTTTTGAGCAAATTGCACCTGGCCCCTGTGAAAATAGGAGGCTATTGTTATTGATAAAATGTGAAACCAAGTGGATTCACCGGTTGGAGTGTTTAGAACCAAAAGGATTGAATATTGATCTTGACCTTCAAGCCTTTATGAACTAGAGTGTTATTATATAGATTATAAGATTATTGGGTATTTATTTTATTCTATTTCAAATGTTATGAATTTTTTAGACAATATGGTACTGAAATTTTCTGAAAATGTTATGTTTTAATGATATAGTAATTGATGTGGTAATATCTGTTAAGTTGTTTTGTTTTATGTTATATAATATGAATTTTTAGCAATATGTATCAATTCATTTTTGCATGGCATTTCTCCCTGCCGACTGCAGCTATGTATCTGGCATGTGACCACAGCCTGCAGCCACCCCTGATGCCCGACAGCACCAGTACTTAGGGTCCCACCCTGTGGCAGACTCCAGCTACCCTGACTGAGTAGCTCTGCCAGAGGGTCCTTCCTTTGCCTGGAACAGGCTGCTATGTAGCCCAGGAAAGTGATTTTAGCTGGAGCTCACCCAAATAACTAGACAGACTAGCCTTCAGGTGAACAAGAACTTATTTTATTGAGAACACACACTCCTTTTATACACACATCTCATCTTGATAACACAAAGGACAATCCCACAATTTTCCTGCCCCTCCAGAGATGGTGGTTGCTCTGAGGAGCGTAAAACCACTGAGAAACAACAGGGGTGAGGTTGTAGGGGGGTGGGGGGTAGCCTTAGCCGTCTTATATCCGTGACATCTCCCCCCCTCCAGTTCGGCAGACCCGGCTAGACCCTTAACGGTTCGGCCTGGGGCTGTCCGACGGTGGCCCTCCACTTCTCGGTTGCTGAGAGAGGTTATCCCATCTCTCCTGAGCTTGGGGCACCCTGGGGGGTTCCTGCTGGCGTTTATACCCTGCGCCCTGGGCACAGGGATAGTCACAAAATGCAAAGTCCCAAACAAGTTTGCTAAAGCCGGCTCCCAAACAATTGCTGTTCCACAAGTTCCAGTGTCCTTAAGTTCCATTGCCAAACTTTCTCCCTCTGTGACACTCTGTTGAGTGCCGGCTGACCCACCCACAAACAAAGCCAGTACCGGTTTCCCGGCTGCATACCCACCCCAGACTGTAGGTTGAGGTTGCTCCTTGGTGGGGCAGGCAAGACTCGGGTGCCCAAACTGGGTGCACCAAATGCAGGGGCGGGTATCCAACAAAGCCATTGCTGGTTTCCCGGCTGTTGGTGGAAGTTGCTCCTTGGTGGGGCAGGCAAAACTCGGGTGCGGGTACCCCCCCTGGCCTGCCCCCTGTGAGATATACTCCAGGACAAGAAAAGGGTATAGACCCTGCCAAGCTACTGAGGGGAGAGACCGTCTGTCTCTTCTCCCGATAAGGAGATCTACTGCTGGGGAGGGAGGTCTGCTACCTCCGCTCCATGGGAAACTGTGCTGCCGCTGGGGAGAGAGACCGACTGTCTCCTCTCCCAGAAAGGGGTTCTGCTTACGGGGAGGGAGGACGACTACCTCCGCTCCCAGGGGATGGCTCTGCCGCTGGGGAGAGAGACCGACTGTCTCTTCACCTGGCTCTGCCGCTGGGGAGAGAGACCGACTGTCTCCTCTCCCGGGAAGGGGTTCTATTTATGGGGAGGATAGACGACTACCTCCGCTCCCAGGGGATGGCTTTGCCACTGGGGAGAAAGACCGACTGTGTCCTCTCCCAGAAAGGGGTTCTGCTTACGGGGAGGGAGGACGACTACCTCCGCTCCCAGGGGATGGCTCTGCCGCTGGGGAGAGAGACCGACTGTCTCTTCACCCGGCTCTGCCGCTGGGGAGGGAGACCGACTGTCTCCTCTCCCGGGAAGGGGTTCTGTTTACGGGGAGGATAGACGACTACCTCCGCTCCCAGGGGATGGCTCTGCCACTGGGGAGAGAGACCGATTGTCTCCTCTACTGGCTCCTGGCTCTGCCGCTGGGGAGAGAGACCGACTGTCTCCTCTCCCGGGAAGGGGTTCTGTTTACGGGAGGGAGGACGACTACCTCTGCTCCCAGGGAATGGCTCTGCCGCTGAGGAGAGAGACTGACTGTCTCCTCTCCCTGCTCTGCCGCTGGGGAGAGAGACCGAATGTCTTCTCTCCCGGGAAGGGGTTCTGCTGCTGGGGAGAATTATTGACATCCATCTCTCCCTGCAAGGGGTTCTCTGTAAGGGGAGGGAGGACGCCTACCTCCTCTCCCTGGTTTCCTGGGGGTGTTACAGGTGCTGGGCAGAGGCCGGCGGCTCTCTGCCTTTTTGGCAGCGCTTCTGCTGGGGTGGCTCCTTCGTCTAGGTCTATAAGCTCAGGCCCAGGATGCTGATCTGTATCTTGCAGCTCGTCGTCGCTTATGCTCTGTGGCCACTCATCTGAGGTCAACCTCCACGATTCCCACAGTGCTGCACCACAGCTCCATGCAGACTCCGTGGCATGCTGCAGAACTCGGTCTAGCAGCCTCTTGTATGCCTTTTCCAGTTCCCATTCTTGGACAATAAGCAATACCATATCGGATACCAGCCAGGGTACCCCCGAGAGATCCAACATCTGCTCTTGGGAGAGGTAAATGTTCGTTGCTCTCAGTTTTGCCCCGCTCCCAAATTCTGGGTCTTCTGTCAACTTTTCTAATAGTAACCCAGGGCCGCTAAAGCCAAAGCCCTCTGTGGGGGAACAATCCTCCAGCCATGGCCGTGCTTGCATAGCGAGCCATCAGAGGTCCCGGTCGCCATCCTCCACCCACATCTCTGCCCGGACCAGTCGATCTAGATCTGATAGCCATTCCTCCATGGGTTGCTCTCCCAGGAAAAGCACTTGCAAGTCCCACTGGACCCAGTACCTCTCATCATCTGTGGGGAGGACCTTTCCATCACAATCCTTTTCTTGTTGAAGCCTCTCCCTCCATAGTTGCCGGCGGACAATGCTCCTGCAGCTCAGCTGGTCCAGTGCAGAACCAGGATCGTCCAGCTGGGTCAGTGCCTCCTGTACTCGGCTTCCATAGATACCAGCTACTGTGGCCCTTCTCTGTCAGCAGGAATCGCGTGGAAGAAGCAGATCCCACCGCTACCAGCCAATGTGACGGATACCCCCGGCTACCCCGACTGGGTAGCTATGCCAAACGGGTCCTGCTTCCTCCCTGCCAACTGCAGCTATGTAGCTGGCAAGTGACCACAGCCTGTAGCCACCCCTGATGCCCAACAGCACCAGTACTTAGGGACCCACCCTGTGGCAGATTCCAGCTACCCCGACTGAGTAGCTCTGCCAGAGAGTCCTTCCTTTGCCTGGAACAGGCTGCTATGTAGCCCGGGAAAGTGATTTTAGCTGGAGTTCACCCAAATAACTAGACAGACTAGCCTTCAGGTGAACAAGAACTGATTTTATTGAGAACACACACTCCTTTTATACACACATCTCTTTTGATAACACAAAGGACAATCCCACAATTTTCCTGCCATTCCCGCCCCTCCAGAAATGGTGGTTGCTCTGAGGAGCCCCAAACCACTGAGAAACAACAGGGGTGAGGTTGTAGGGGGGTGGGGGTAGCCTTAGCCATCTGATATCCGTGACAGAGAAGTATTTGTAACAGTAAAGTGAGCGTCCAAGGCATATGTTAAAATGATTCAAGCCCTTGAGAAAGTCCGTCTGTGTACGGATAAAATGCATAGGGAGTGTTTTGCCGTAGTAGCCTGGACGCTATTATCTAAATAGACATTGCAAGATTATTTCAGCTGTCGAACTCTCCCATATTGGAACCGGAGCCGCGGGTCGGCATTTAGGATACCTGTAGGAGAGAAATATAAGAAGAAGACATGGATATACCTGAGCATTCAAGATAAGCTAATAGAAATTAATTCATAATGTGAGTAGATGTGTAGGACTGGGTTATTTATAAATAAAACATAACTTTTATTATTGTTGAATAAAAAAATATATAGGTGATAAACATTCACTCCGTGTATTGTGTATTAAAATCAATTAAAAAGATGAATGCTGCAGTGCCAAACATTGGCCATACAAAGTATGTCAAGTGGGTAACTAACAATCTCAAGCACTATTGAGTGCTTAGCATTAGCAACAATGCCAATTCAATACAAAAAGGGAAGATACACTTCCACAAATTACGATGCTAAGTACAGAGCTCAGCCAATGTGAGCTTGAATTAACATCACACAGTCTGTATATAGTTACACACTAGGATTGAACTATAAAGAAGTATACCTGAATTATGAATCAAGATAAGACCCAATAACAATTGAAAGGTGTGAGTGTATAAGCTATACCACTAGCATGTATATGTTGCTATAAGCAATTATTCCCACAAGAAGTGTGTGTGTGGAGGGTATATCTGGCAGGGGTGTACCACAATATGCTCACGGATTGCACATAGAACTAACCTAAAAAGAGGATTGACCTCGCACAAATTATCTAGCTAGTGCAATACTGGAGCGGTACTACACCTTGTCAGATTCCCATACTATATATCATGTTTGCTAAGAAATACTGGTGACCTGAGTGAAGTCAGATACATTTGCCAAGTAAAGGGCTAATGAAATAAAGGGGATACTTCGTAATAAGTATTTGACAATGCGTCTAAGTGTTTCCCAGATAAGCACACACACACACTATACTACTGTCAGCATTCAAATGGAGCGCCTGATGCGCATTTCGCCACCTCCGTGGCTTTCTCAAAGGCTAACCCGTCCTGCCTCCACTCGAGCGGTTAAATATCGCTCAGAGCCAATCACGGGTGAGTAATCATACACACCCATAAACTGCTGAAAAGGAAGTCAGATTTGTAACTACCTATAATAACAATCATGACAAAATCACAAATATTTTGAATAGACATAGTGGAATTCTGAAATCTGATAAAGATTTATCACCATATGTAGGTGAGAGAATAAAGACAAGCTGGAGAAGAGCTCCAACGATAGGTAGCTTGTTGGTCAAAAGCCACTTTACAAAAAGGAGAACGAACAAATATATATGCAGAACATACGCATGTGGCACATGCAGTTTTTGTCAATACATCTCTAATGAAAGAGAATATAAGACACGAACAGGAAGCATAAAACGGATGCTGGGATTTGCAAATTGCAAAACCAAAAATGTTGTGTACTGCCTGCTATGCAAATGTGGCAAAAGATATATTGGAATTACTACTAGGGAGCTACGTATACGACTGGGTGAGCATATCAGTAGTATAAAAAACTGCCTTAAAGACCAAGAGAAAGGCGAGAATCTAACCCCAGTAGCGAAACACTACTTAAGAAATCATAGTACAAAACCAGAACTGAAGATATCAGTATTACAAGTAATTAAACCTGGGATCAGAGCAGGAAATGTAGAAACTATGCTGCTACAAGCAGAGTGCCGCTGGATATTCTGGCTTAATACTTTAGCCCCAGTGGGTATTAATGAACAAGATGGTTATAATTCCTTCCTATAAAGTGTATAGTATGATATCCATAAGAGTACTATGCTTTAGAACTAAGGCTGGTGATACGTTTTGCACGATATCTATCCCACTCTGTTTTAATAAAATGTGAACACAACACTAAAGATTCTTTGGATATATAATTTGAGTGAAAACATAACATATCTAATAATTGCATATGGTAGCAGACATATGTGTTAACATCCTTATCTCAGGCTCCATAATAAGGTCGAACACTATGCAACATCTTCGAATTGAAGTGGTGTTGGCTGAATTGTTGGCCCTATATACACCATTACTACTACTATTATATAGGATTCACATAAGATAGCTTTTATTAATGTATGTTATATATCCTGAGTCTATTTAGTACAGCTTTGTAAATGACTATACTTTTGATTTAGTTTTAACTTTGCATTTTGTAGCTATACCATCACAAGTCCATGGATATGAGATACGTTGCGATTAAATATGAGCTATCTTGGGCTTATTCACTACAGCTAAAATTTGATAGCTAACTCAATATATAACTTTTTATTTTGGATATTGTTGTAACAGACTCTATTTAATAAGAATTGGAGTAATATCAGAAACAAATTGCATAAATATATAGAAATAGTTTCTCTAACAAACGTAACTACTCTATATGTGGTACCATAACTCACAAAGAAAACTACTGTCTCATGTCATTATTTTAGATCCGTTATTATCATAGTAATAGAGGCAACGTAATACCCGTGGTGTTATTCTGATCTATGAGCTAGTATCCTCTTTGCCCAACATAGGTTAACAGAATATTAATGGCGTGATTGGAACCAAGTTACAATGCCCGATTGCTATGGTAACATGGTGACTAATACATACAAACAAATGTGAATAATCTATATATCTAAATACTATTTGCTGTAGCTGGTGTCTAGTTGCGTGATGAATCACGCCCATCTGCATCAGCATCATAAGTCATGTGACAGACCTCTACCCTATCGGGTAGATGACAAGTGATTGGCCAGCCGTTAATGGGTGTGTATGATTACTCACCCGTGATTGGCTCTGAGCGATATTTAACCGCTCGAGTGGAGGCAGGACGGGTTACCCTTTGAGAAAGCCACGGAGGTGGCGAAATGCGCATCAGGCGCTCCATTTGAATGCTGACAGTAGTATAGTGTGTGTGTGTGCTTATCTGGGAAACACTTAGACGCATTGTCAAATACTTATTACGAAGTATCCCCTTTATTTCATTAGCCCTTTACTTGGCAAATGTATCTGACTTCACTCAGGTCACCAGTATTTCTTAGCAAACATGATATATAGTATGGGAATCTGAGAAGGTGTAGTACCGCTCCAGTATTGCACTAGCTAGATAATTTGTGCGAGGTCAATCCTCTTTTTAGATTAGTTCTATGTGCAATCCGTGAGCATATTGTGGTACACCCCTGCTAGATATACCCTCCACACACACACTTCTTGTGGGAATAATTGCTTATAGCAACATATACATGCTAGTGGTATAGCTTATACACTCACACCTTTCAATTGTTATTGGGCCTTATCTTGATTCATAATTCAGGTATACTTCTTTATAGTTCAATCCTAGTGTGTAACTATATACAGAGTGTGTGATGTTAATTCAAGCTCACATTGGCTGAGCTCTGTACTTAGCATCGTAATTTGTGGAAGTGTATCTTCCCTTTTTGTATTGAATTGGCATTGTTGCTAATGCTAAGCACTCAATAGTGCTTGAGATTGTTAGTTACCCACTTGACATACTTTGTATGGCCAATGTTTGGCACTGCAGCATTCATCTTTTTAATTGATTTTAATACACAATACACGGAGTGAATGTTTATCACCTATATATTTTTTTATTCAACAATAATAAAAGTTATGTTTTATTTATAAATAACCCAGTCCTACACATCTACTCACATTATGAATTAATTTCTATTAGCTTATCTTGAGTGCTCAGGTATATCCATTTCTTCTTCTTATATTTCTATGTTAATACAGGATATTGAGCACCCCCCTCCTTTACTACTTTGACGAAGGAAAGACGATTTTCCTCTCTATAGATAGGACTTAATTATGTTGGGGAACTTATAAGTACTACAAATACAGTAATATTCCTCTTCCTTAATTTCTTACCTGTAGGAGAGACAATATCAACTAAAGGCTGTATATCTTGATCAATGTGCTTGTTTTATGCTGCAATCCTGTAAGTGCATATTTTGTCTTGCGTTGTATGTGACCAGAATAAAAAGAGACTGTGAATTGCGGCTGCTCTGTGTTTTCTTTTCTCCCTCTAAACAAAATGAATACTGATTAATATGAAAGTTAACAGACTCACTACTTATGGAGAAGACAAATATAATAAAGTAAATAGAATACTAAGCCCTTGTCTGTGTGCTAATAGAAGCTGAAACTGCAAAGGTAAAAAGAAAGTGTACAGATAAATTTGAGCCTAATTAGAAATGCAGCTGATTTCAGTTACTGATGCAGTTGATTACAAGGCTATCTAATATGAAGTTAGATAAGAAAAGTTTGTCCTAATAAACTGTCTTTGTTCTGTACCGGTAACAGAGAAGTCAGCAGCAACTTTATATATTCCAATTCAAAGAAACAAATGAAAGGGTTAACTGACCTGAAACCTGAGAGCACAGTTGTAAATTCAGAGCTCAGTGGAGCTGTAGTGGTCCTGACAGCTGATCCAGGGAGGGGCCCCACTCCGTAGTGGAATGTACACAAAGGTTGAAACAAAAGAATCACGTGCAGATTGACAGTAAATCATCAGATATCCACAAGGCAATATAAAAGCAGGATTTTCCTTTAGGAGTGCAGTCTGGCAGTTACCAGAGGGAGATGCAGGAAGTTGCAACTCACAGTCTGTGTGTGGCTGAGCAAGTGTCCATACAGGAACAAATTACAAAGCAAATAAGGTTAGAAGGGAGGTGCTTTAAATAGGGGAAGCTCTGAGGATTGAGAATACATTTAAAGACATATACTACATAAGTATGTTATATGACAATGATTCAGATAGAGCATACAATTATAAACAAGTTTCCAATGTACTTCTATTAGCAAATTTGACATTGTTTTCTTGTTATCCTTTGTTGAAAAGCAGGAAGGTAAGTTCAGGAGCGTGCACATGTCTGCAGAACTATATGGCAGCAGTTTTGCAACGTTATACATTAGCACTAGATGGCAGCACTATTTCCTGTCATGTAGTACTAATGTTATACATTAGCAAGAGCACTAGATGGCAGCACTATTTCCTGTCATGTAGTACTAATGTTATACATTAGCAAGAGCACTAAATGGCAGCACTATTTCCTGTCATGTAGTACTAATGTTATACATTAGCAAGAGCACTAGAGGGCAGCACTATTTCCTGTCATGTAGTACTAATGTTATACATTTGCAAGAGCACTAGAGCGCAGCACTATTTCCTGTCATGTAGTACTAATGTTATACATTAGCAAGAGCACTAGATAGCAGCACTATTTCCTGTCATGTAGTACTAATGTTATACATTAGCAAGAGCACTAGATGGCAGCACTATTTCCTGTCATATAATTACTAATGTTATACATTAGCAAGAGCACTAGAGGGCAGCACTATTTCCTGTCATGTAGTACTAATGTTATACATTAGCAAGAGCACTAGATGGCAGCACTATTTCCTGTCATGTAGTACTAATGTTATACATTAGCAAGAGCACTAGATGGCAGCATTATTTCCTGTCATGTAGTACTAATGTTATACATTAGCAAGAACACTAGAGCGCAGCACTATTTCCTGTCATGTAGTACTAATGTTATACATTAGCAAGAGCACTAGATAGCAGCACTATTTCCTGTCATGTAGTACTAATGTTATACATTAGCAAGAGCACTAGATGGCAGCATTATTTCCTGTCATGTAGTACTAATGTTATACATTAGCAAGAACACTAGAGCGCAGCACTATTTCCTGTCATGTAGTACTAATGTTATACATTAGCAAGAGCACTAGATAGCAGCACTATTTCCTGTCATGTAGTACTAATGTTATACATTAGCAAGAGCACTAGATGGCAGCACTATTTCCTGTCATATAATTACTAATGTTATACATTAGCAAGAGCACTAGAAGGCAGCACTATTTCCTGTCATGTAGTACTAATGTTATACATTTGCAAGAGCACTAGAGCGCAGCACTATTTCCTGTCATGTAGTACTAATGTTATACATTAGCAAGAGCACTAGATGGCAGCACTATTTCCTGTCATATAATTACTAATGTTATACATTAGCAAGAGCACTAGAGGGCAGCACTATTTCCTGTCATGTAGTACTAATGTTATACATTAGCAAGAGCACTAGATGGCAGCACTATTTCCTGTCATGTAGTACTAATGTTATACATTAGCAAGAGCACTAGATGGCAGCATTATTTCCTGTCATGTAGTACTAATGTTATACATTAGCAAGAACACTAGATGGCGGCACTATTTCCTGTCATGTAGTACTAATGTTATACATTAGCAAGAGCACTAGAGGGCAGCACTATTTCCTGTCGTAGTACTAATGTTATACATTAGCAAGAGCACTAGATGGCAACACTATTTCCTGTCATGTAGTACTAATGTTATACATTAGCAAGAGCACTAGATGGCAGCACTATTTCCTGTCATGTAGTACTAATGTTATACATTAGCAAGAGCACTAGAGGGCAGCACTATTTCCTGTCATGTAGTACTAATGTTATACATTTGCAAGAGCACTAGAGCGCAGCACTATTTCCTGTCATGTAGTACTAATGTTATACATTAGCAAGAGCATTAGATGGCAGCACTATTTCCTGTCATGTAGTACTAATGTTATAAATTAGCAAGAGCACTAGATGGCAGCACTATTTCCTGTTATGTAGTACTAATGTTATACATTAGCAAGAGCACTAGATGGCAGCTCTATTTCCTGTCATGTAGTACTAATATTATACATTAGCAAGAGCACTAGATGGCAGCACTATTTCCTGTCATGTAGTACTAACATTATACATTAGAAAGAGCACTAGAGGGCAGCAATATTTCCTGTCATGTAGTACTAATGTTATACATTAGCAAGAGCACTAGATGGCAGCACTATTTCCTGTCATGTAGTACTAATGTTAGACATTAACAAGAGCACTAGATGGCAGCACTAGTTCTTGTCATGTAGTACTAATAGTATACATTAGCAAGAGCACTAGAGGGCAGCACTATTTCCTGTCATGTAGTACTAATGTTAGACATTAACAAGAGCACTAGATGGCAGCACTAGTTCCTGTCATGTAGTACTAATATTATACATTAGCAAGAGCACTAGAGGGCAGCACTATTTCCTGTCATGTAGTACTAATATTATACATTAGCAAGAGCACTAGATGGCAGCACTATTTCCTGTCATGTAGTACTAATGTTATACATTAGCAAGAGCACTAGAGGGCAGCACTATTTCCTGTCATGTAGTACTAATGTTATACATTAGCAAGAGCACTAGATGGCAGCACTATTTCCTGTCATGTAGTACTAATGTTATACATTAGCAAAAACACTAGGTGGCAGCACTATTTCCTGTCATGTAGTACTAATGTTATATATTAGCAAGAGCACTAGATAGCAGCACTATTTCCTGTCATGTAGTACTAATGTTATACATTAGCAAGAGCATTAGATGGCAGCACTATTTCCTGTCATGTAGTACTAATGTTATAAATTAGCAAGAGCACTAGATGGCAGCACTATTTCCTGTTATGTAGTACTAATGTTATACATTAGCAAGAGCATTAGATGGCAGCACTATTTCCTGTCATGTAGTACTAATGTTATAAATTAGCAAGAGCACTAGATGGCAGCACTATTTCCTGTTATGTAGTACTAATGTTATACATTAGCAAGAGCACTAGATGGCAGCTCTATTTCCTGTCATGTAGTACTAATATTATACATTAGCAAGAGCACTAGATGGCAGCACTATTTCCTGTCATGTAGTACTAATATTATACATTAGCAAGAGCACTAGAGGGCAGCACTATTTCCTGTCATGTAGTACTAATGTTATACATTAGCAAGAGCACTAGATGGCAGCACTATTTCCTGTCATGTAGTACTAATGTTAGACATTAACAAGAGCACTAGATGGCAGCACTAGTTCCTGTCATGTAGTACTAATATTATACATTAGCAAGAGCACTAGAGGGCAGCACTATTTCCTGTCATGTAGTACTAATATTATACATTAGCAAGAGCACTAGATGGCAGCACTATTTCCTGTCATGTAGTACTAATGTTATTGTAAGGGTTACTGTGCCTTTAATTCGTTCTTTCTGCTGATTGGGTAATTCCCCTTTAAATAGTTAGAACAACTAAGCATCATTGCTTAGTTATTCTAATCCGTTCCTCTGAACACCTGAGTACCAAGCCTCATTCTCATACCTGCAAGGTGAAACTTTCATCGCTGCTCAAGTAAGCTGCACCATTCTCAGCTCTCCTTCCCAGGACAGGATTCCTTCCAGTCATCCTCCATCTAACAACTATAAGTATTCTGACCTGGCAAGCTTTAACTAACTTTATTATTTCTTCAGCAAGTGTTTACCCATTTTATCGTTATTATTATTCTTTTCTGCAATTGAACTACAGCTCCCAGAATTCCACCGGACTGAAACCGGAACTTCCGGTTTACGCTAATCAGCATCTCAGCTCAGCACTAAACCGCATTGCTGACAGGCAAAAGGGAGAACTCTCTATGGGATAAGGTAGTAAATGTGACTAATCTCTGAAGTACCATACTTAACTGGGGAATAACATTCAATTACTTAATTTGCTATTTCGTAGTATTGATAATCTTGTCTCTCTGCCTTCTAATTATAACAATTGTGATTATCGAAGTTTCCTCTGCAAATATTGAACTCCTCAAAAGTTATCAATACTGATTTTCCTCTTGCCACTCATTTCTGATGATTAGACCTTTTTCCTGCTACATAATAATTTTGCTGCATATTCTAATCTAACTCTTTATTAAACCATATTAAGTTTGGTTTTATTTCACAATCATTCTAGATAAATTCACTGCTGGATCAGATTGCCTTACAGTTATTGGGTATTCATTACCAGCAGTGAGACATACATATTATAAATCATCCTTAACTTGTTTTCGTTATTGATTACCTTACATAATATTACAAACAATATCTGTAATTGTGTTCCTTTATTGGATAAACCTTACATAATAACTAAGCCGAAAAATGGAATTGGAACCAACAGATATTCCACAAATTGTGTATAACTTGTCTCAGAAAGTTGATCAACTTGCACAAGCAGTCCATGATGTGCAACTTGAGAATCAATCACTAAGGGCTATTATAAGAGATTCATTAAGCCTTAGACCTACACCTCAGGAGCATAACCCAGAACCTCAAGTTATGTTACCTGAACCTTTTTCTGGTAACCGTAAATTCTATAGACAGTTTAAAAATTCCTGTCAACTTTTGTTTCAACTAAAACCCAGAACATACCCAACTGAGAGGGTCAAGGTTCTGAGTATTATATCATTTATGAAAGGTGAACCCCGCTCATGGGCGGATAACCTGTGTGAGACAGAAGATCCACTACTGGGGTCACTAGAGGAATTCTTTGATGCACTTGATAACCTATATCAGGACAAAGATGTGCAATTAACTGCAGAATCCTCTATGAGGAATCTTAAACAGGGTAAAAGGCCAGTCGAGGACTATGTCGCTGACTTTAAGTTATACGCTTCTGACTCCCAATGGAGCCAAGTTGCACTGCGCAACCAATTCAGACTGGGTCTTGCTGATAGTCTCAAAGATGAGCTTGCCAGAGTCGAATTGCCTAAGACTCTTGAAGCATTAATGAGAACGGCCACACTGTTGGATCGCAGACTACGTGAAAGACGTGCTGAACGATTTAATTCTGATGTTCGTCCTAAAATGTTTTCGGGACAAAGCTCACGAGATATACCTACAACCTCAAAAGCGGCTGAACAACCTATGGAGATAGGTATAGCCCGAGGTCCGCTCACACCGGAAGAAAGACTTAGACGTAGGATAAAATCCTTATGCATGTACTGTGCAAACCCTCAACATACCGTCCAAGACTGCCCTGTCCTTCAAAAGAACAAACGCAGTAAGTCTGTTTCTACTTGTTCTACAATTCTGAATGTACTTAACTCAGCCTATTTCACTCTGTCACTCTCTCTACAGTGGGATCAAAGACATCTGACGATTGATGGGATTATAGATTCAGGAGCCTATGGCAACTTTATAGATTTACAAATTGTTAAATCCAATAAAATCCCCCTTATTCGCAAAACAAAACCTATCTTTGTCCGTGTGATTGATGGTTCACCCATAACTACAGGTCCTGTTACTCATCAAACTATACCTATTCACATGACCTCATTAGGTCATAGTGAACTCATTTCATTTGATGTTTTACCCTCTCCTAACTATCCTGTAGTATTAGGTATTAATTGGTTACAAACACATAATCCAGTAATACAATGGTCACCTGCACATATTAAGTTTAACTCACATTTCTGTAGCAATCATTGTTTAAAAATTCAAAATTGTCTAAAAAGTGATTCAATGGATTCTCCGATTCCTCTGGAGTATTCAACATTCCAGGATGTTTTCAGCAAGACAGAAGCTGAAAACCTACCACCCCACAGACAGTATGACTGTCCCATCGATCTACAGCCCGGAGCATCCATCCCATTTGGTCACCTTTATCCTCTTAGTCAGCCGGAACTTGAACATCTTAAGGCTTACCTTGAAGAAAACCTCAGGAAAGGGTTTATCAGACCATCAACTTCACCAGCAGGAGCTGGCATTTTCTTTGTGCGTAATAAAGATTCCACTATCAGACCCATTATCGACTATCGACAACTAAACAAAGTAACAATCAAAAATCGTTATCCCCTACCACTCATACCAGAGCTCATTGAGCGCCTGTCAGAAGCCACCATATACACCAAATTGGATTTGAGAGGAGCCTACAACCTCATCAGGATTAAAGAAGGGCATGAGTGGCTAACGGCATTCAGGACCCGATACGGCTTATACGAATACCTCGTTATGCCGTTCGGGTTATGTAATGCCCCTGCCACTTTTCAACACTTTATTAACGACATTTTTCACGATCTTCTGGATACTAGTGTTGTTATATACCTGGATGACATTTTAATCTATTCAAAGAATTATACCGACCACGTAGAACATGTGACAGAAGTACTCCGATGTTTAAGATTACATAAACTATATGCGAAACCTGAAAAATGTCTTTTCCATACCGACAAAGTAACTTTTCTGGGTTACAATTTATCTCCAACTGGCATAGAAATGCAACAAGAAAAGGTCGAGGCTGTGTCCAATTGGGAGATACCTAAGGCAAGGAAGGACCTACAGAGGTTCTTAGGGTTCTCAAACTATTACAGAAAATTTATTAGAGATTTCTCTAAAGTTGCAAAACCTCTGACAAAATTAACCAGTATATCTATTCCATTTCAATGGACTCCAGAAGCTGAGGTAGCTTTTACAACTTTGAAAAATCTTTTTACTACTGCACCCATTCTAACATTTCCAAATCCTTCTTTCTATTATATCTTAGAAGTCGATTCCTCAGACTTCGCAATCGGGGCTGTGTTATCTCAACAAATGGATCTAAATAGTCCAATTCACCCCATCTCTTATTATTCCAAAGTTATGACTCCAGCAGAGAGGAATTATCCTATCGGAGACAAAGAACTTCTCGCTATAAAACAGGCTCTTGAATACTGGAGACATCTACTGGAAGGTACAAAACATCCTATCAAAATTTATACCGACCATAAAAATCTCCAATATTTACAATCAAACAAAACTTTATCTGCAAGACAAGTTCGATGGAGCCTCTATTTTTCTAGGTTCTCTTTTAACATTATTTACAGACCAGCAAATAAGAACGGTAAAGCAGATGCTCTCTCAAGGTTACCTCAAAAACCTGATCCCCAAGACCATCCTACTGAGATCATACCCAAACATCATTTCATCGGTTTCACTGACACCTTTATATCAGATCTAAAAAGGCATACCAGTCAAGAAACCGATCTAGATCATTCTACTTATCTAAACAAATCCGGAATTTATTATCACAAAGGTAGGATCTATGTACCTGTTTCATTGAGACTAACACTTCTACAAAACCACCACAATACTCCCCTCTCTGGACATCCAGGAATCCAACGCACTCTTGACTTACTTAAGAGGTCATTTTGGTGGCCAAAGATGAGAGAGAGTGTTCAACAACACATTCAAACTTGCATCATATGCAACACGTCCAAACCAGAGAGAAAACCTCCCTATGGATTACTCATGTCACTTCCTATACCCACCAAACCATGGCAACATCTTTCAATGGACTTCATCGTTGATTTACCTCCATCAAAAAATCAAACTACAATTTTTGTGGTGGTTGACATTTTCACGAAAATGGCTCATTTCCTACCTTTTCACAAATTGCCAACCTCGGCAGAAACATCACAACTGTTTTTAGACAACATCGTAAAATTACACGGAATTCCTTCTATCCTCACAACAGATAGAGGCACTCAGTTTACCTCTAGGTTCTGGTCGAAATTATGTGATCTCACTCAAATAGATCATAGATTCTCTACATCATTCCATCCACAAACCAATGGTCAGGCAGAACGTGTGAATCAGCGGTTGAATCAATCACTAAGGGCTATTATAAGAGATTCATTAAGCCTTAGACCTACACCTCAGGAGCATAACCCAGAACCTCAAGTTATGTTACCTGAACCTTTTTCTGGTAACCGTAAATTCTATAGACAGTTTAAAAATTCCTGTCAACTTTTGTTTCAACTAAAACCCAGAACATACCCAACTGAGAGGGTCAAGGTTCTGAGTATTATATCATTTATGAAAGGTGAACCCCGCTCATGGGCGGATAACCTGTGTGAGACAGAAGATCCACTACTGGGGTCACTAGAGGAATTCTTTGATGCACTTGATAACCTATATCAGGACAAAGATGTGCAATTAACTGCAGAATCCTCTATGAGGAATCTTAAACAGGGTAAAAGGCCAGTCGAGGACTATGTCGCTGACTTTAAGTTATACGCTTCTGACTCCCAATGGAGCCAAGTTGCACTGCGCAACCAATTCAGACTGGGTCTTGCTGATAGTCTCAAAGATGAGCTTGCCAGAGTCGAATTGCCTAAGACTCTTGAAGCATTAATGAGAACGGCCACACTGTTGGATCGCAGACTACGTGAAAGACGTGCTGAACGATTTAATTCTGATGTTCGTCCTAAAATGTTTTCGGGACAAAGCTCACGAGATATACCTACAACCTCAAAAGCGGCTGAACAACCTATGGAGATAGGTATAGCCCGAGGTCCGCTCACACCGGAAGAAAGACTTAGACGTAGGATAAAATCCTTATGCATGTACTGTGCAAACCCTCAACATACCGTCCAAGACTGCCCTGTCCTTCAAAAGAACAAACGCAGTAAGTCTGTTTCTACTTGTTCTACAATTCTGAATGTACTTAACTCAGCCTATTTCACTCTGTCACTCTCTCTACAGTGGGATCAAAGACATCTGACGATTGATGGGATTATAGATTCAGGAGCCTATGGCAACTTTATAGATTTACAAATTGTTAAATCCAATAAAATCCCCCTTATTCGCAAAACAAAACCTATCTTTGTCCGTGTGATTGATGGTTCACCCATAACTACAGGTCCTGTTACTCATCAAACTATACCTATTCACATGACCTCATTAGGTCATAGTGAACTCATTTCATTTGATGTTTTACCCTCTCCTAACTATCCTGTAGTATTAGGTATTAATTGGTTACAAACACATAATCCAGTAATACAATGGTCACCTGCACATATTAAGTTTAACTCACATTTCTGTAGCAATCATTGTTTAAAAATTCAAAATTGTCTAAAAAGTGATTCAATGGATTCTCCGATTCCTCCGGAGTATTCAACATTCCAGGATGTTTTTAGCAAGACAGAAGCTGAAAACCTACCACCCCACAGACAGTATGACTGTCCCATCGATCTACAGCCCGGAGCATCCATCCCATTTGGTCACCTTTATCCTCTTAGTCAGCCGGAACTTGAACATCTTAAGGCTTACCTTGAAGAAAACCTCAGGAAAGGGTTTATCAGACCATCAACTTCACCAGCAGGAGCTGGCATTTTCTTTGTGCGTAATAAAGATTCCACTATCAGACCCATTATCGACTATCGACAACTAAACAAAGTAACAATCAAAAATCGTTATCCCCTACCACTCATACCAGAGCTCATTGAGCGCCTGTCAGAAGCCACCATATACACCAAATTGGATTTGAGAGGAGCCTACAACCTCATCAGGATTAAAGAAGGGCATGAGTGGCTAACGGCATTCAGGACCCGATACGGCTTATACGAATACCTCGTTATGCCGTTCGGGTTATGTAATGCCCCTGCCACTTTTCAACACTTTATTAACGACATTTTTCACGATCTTCTGGATACTAGTGTTGTTATATACCTGGATGACATTTTAATCTATTCAAAGAATTATACCGACCACGTAGAACATGTGACAGAAGTACTCCGATGTTTAAGATTACATAAACTATATGCGAAACCTGAAAAATGTCTTTTCCATACCGACAAAGTAACTTTTCTGGGTTACAATTTATCTCCAACTGGCATAGAAATGCAACAAGAAAAGGTCGAGGCTGTGTCCAATTGGGAGATACCTAAGGCAAGGAAGGACCTACAGAGGTTCTTAGGGTTCTCAAACTATTACAGAAAATTTATTAGAGATTTCTCTAAAGTTGCAAAACCTCTGACAAAATTAACCAGTATATCTATTCCATTTCAATGGACTCCAGAAGCTGAGGTAGCTTTTACAACTTTGAAAAATCTTTTTACTACTGCACCCATTCTAACATTTCCAAATCCTTCTTTCTATTATATCTTAGAAGTCGATTCCTCAGACTTCGCAATCGGGGCTGTGTTATCTCAACAAATGGATCTAAATAGTCCAATTCACCCCATCTCTTATTATTCCAAAGTTATGACTCCAGCAGAGAGGAATTATCCTATCGGAGACAAAGAACTTCTCGCTATAAAACAGGCTCTTGAATACTGGAGACATCTACTGGAAGGTACAAAACATCCTATCAAAATTTATACCGACCATAAAAATCTCCAATATTTACAATCAAACAAAACTTTATCTGCAAGACAAGTTCGATGGAGCCTCTATTTTTCTAGGTTCTCTTTTAACATTATTTACAGACCAGCAAATAAGAACGGTAAAGCAGATGCTCTCTCAAGGTTACCTCAAAAACCTGATCCCCAAGACCATCCTACTGAGATCATACCCAAACATCATTTCATCGGTTTCACTGACACCTTTATATCAGATCTAAAAAGGCATACCAGTCAAGAAACCGATCTAGATCATTCTACTTATCTAAACAAATCCGGAATTTATTATCACAAAGGTAGGATCTATGTACCTGTTTCATTGAGACTAACACTTCTACAAAACCACCACAATACTCCCCTCTCTGGACATCCAGGAATCCAACGCACTCTTGACTTACTTAAGAGGTCATTTTGGTGGCCAAAGATGAGAGAGAGTGTTCAACAACACATTCAAACTTGCATCATATGCAACACGTCCAAACCAGAGAGAAAACCTCCCTATGGATTACTCATGTCACTTCCTATACCCACCAAACCATGGCAACATCTTTCAATGGACTTCATCGTTGATTTACCTCCATCAAAAAATCAAACTACAATTTTTGTGGTGGTTGACATTTTCACGAAAATGGCTCATTTCCTACCTTTTCACAAATTGCCAACCTCGGCAGAAACATCACAACTGTTTTTAGACAACATCGTAAAATTACACGGAATTCCTTCTATCCTCACAACAGATAGAGGCACTCAGTTTACCTCTAGGTTCTGGTCGAAATTATGTGATCTCACTCAAATAGATCATAGATTCTCTACATCATTCCATCCACAAACCAATGGTCAGGCAGAACGTGTGAATCAGTGGTTGGAACAATACATAAGATGTTTTTGTTCTTTCCATCAAAACAATTGGATTGACTTCATATCCACTGCTGAGTTCGCATATAATAATTCTGTAAATTCCTCAACAAAACTTACACCTTTTTATGCTAATTATGGATACCATCCGACCTTTCTTCTGGATTCAAATGACGATTTAAATTTTCCTTTGGTAGATGAGTTACACAATTCACTCGTTGATAATTTCAACTTCATTCGTCAAAATATTGAGAACTCACAAGCTACACAAAAGAAGTTCTATGACTTACGCAGAAGACCCCCACCAAATTATTCTATTGGAGAAAAGGTTTGGTTGTCCACAAAAAACTTAAAATTACAGCTACCCAGTAAAAAGTTGGCAAGTCTTTTCATCGGACCCTATCGCATAAAAGGAATAGTAAATCAGAACGCTGTCACTCTCGAACTTCCTGATACCCTCCGTATTCACCCAACAATACATGTGTCACTTTTGAAGCCTTACAAGGAGCAGAGAGTATCCAACATTCTACAACCTCCTCCTCCAATTCTCCTTGATCCGGATGAATTCGAAGTCCAGTCCATTCTGGACTCTTGGTTACGCCAGGGTGCCCTGCAATATCTTATTCACTGGAAGAATTTCTCTTCCGATGAGGATTCTTGGGAACCTGCATCCAGTGTCAATGCTCCCCGGTTAATTTCCTCATTTCATCACCGTCACCCCGACATACCTCGTCCTACCGCTGTGGAACAGCGTCCTTGAGCAGGGGGTCCTGTAAGGGTTACTGTGCCTTTAATTCGTTCTTTCTGCTGATTGGGTAATTCCCCTTTAAATAGTTAGAACAACTAAGCATCATTGCTTAGTTATTCTAATCCGTTCCTCTGAACACCTGAGTACCAAGCCTCATTCTCATACCTGCAAGGTGAAACTTTCATCGCTGCTCAAGTAAGCTGCACCATTCTCAGCTCTCCTTCCCAGGACAGGATTCCTTCCAGTCATCCTCCATCTAACAACTATAAGTATTCTGACCTGGCAAGCTTTAACTAACTTTATTATTTCTTCAGCAAGTGTTTACCCGTTTTATCGTTATTATTATTCTTTTCTGCAATTGAACTACAGCTCCCAGAATTCCACCGGACTGAAACCGGAACTTCCGGTTTACGCTAATCAGCATCTCTGCTCAGCACTAAACCGCATTGCTGACAGGCAAAAGGGAGAACTCTCTATGGGATAAGGTAGTAAATGTGACTAATCTCTGAAGTACCATACTTAACTGGGGAATAACATTCAATTACTTAATTTGCTATTTCGTAGTATTGATAATCTTGTCTCTGCCTTCTAATTATAACAATTGTGATTATCGAAGTTTCCTCTGCAAATATTGAACTCCTCAAAAGTTATCAATACTGATTTTCCTCTTGCCACTCATTTCTGATTATTAGACCTTTTTCCTGCTACATAATAATTTTGCTGCATATTCTAATCTAACTCTTTATTAAACCATATTAAGTTTGGTTTTATTTCACAATCATTCTAGATAAATTCACTGCTGGATCAGATTGCCTTACAGTTATTGGGTATTCATTACCAGCAGTGAGACATACATATTATAAATCATCCTTGTTTTCGTTATTGATTACCTTACATAATATTACAAACAATATCTGTAATTGTGTTCCTTTATTGGATAAACCTTACAGTTATACATTAGCAAGAGCACTAGAGGGCAGCACTATTTCCTGTCATGTAGTACTAATGTTATACATTAGCAAGAGCACTAGATGGCAGCACTATTTCCTGTCATGTAGTACTAATGTTATACATTAGCAAAACACTAGATGGCAGCACTATTTCCTGTCATGTAGTACTAATGTTATATATTAGCAAGAGCACTAGATGGCAGCACTTTCCTGCAGTGATGTGCGGTGGGGTCAGATGCTGGTGAGGCTGGATATGATACGCCCGAGAAATACATATTTGAACCCGACAGAGGCAGCTTAAATTTACGAATAAATTGGTAGGTTGCAGGTCAAATTTACTGCTATTATTAAATTTGCTTCATTCTCTTAGTATCCTTTGTTGAAGAATATGAAGCAATGCACTACTGGGTGCTAACTTAAATGATCCAATGACAAGAGGCATATATGTGCAGCCACCAATCTCCAGCTGCTCCCATATATAGCTAATTATAATATCTTTAGGTTAGGATGATTAGTCTGATAATTACTTGACAAACACACATACATAAACTGAGGATCAGGATACACACATACACTGACATCTCTAGGACTGAGGATACACACATATACTGACACATCTAGGACTGAAGATAGTGAGATGATAACTGTGAGACAAGAAGAGGGAGAGATTAAAAAAGGTCCCCTAAGTGTTTCACAGGCTTTTTCCTTATTGTTCCTCTCTGCTATTCTGGCTCTCATTCTATCTGTATCAGCCTCAGTATGAGGTCAGATATTATATTAAACATATCAATGTTCCTTCCTATCCTATAACAAAGAACATTCAACAAAATAATAATCTTAAGGTGCAATCATTTTGCTGTCCATTCCTCTCTGAAAATATTATTGCTGAGCATAGAGTTGCCAGGCAGTCCCCCACACAGCCACTGAGCCAAGTGGCCAATATAGTAAAAAAAATGTATTGAAAAAGTGGACAATTAAGAAACAGGGTATTTTTTTATTTTTTTTAAATGTGATGTCATGTCATTGTCTAGCCTAAGTTTTGATCTGAGCATATGGCTGGGCCTGGAAGTAACTTCACAACCATGGCGTGGGACTGTGATCTGAGAATTCAATTTATGACGTTGTGGACTGGACATTAAGTCTCACTGTCTCATCAGCAAATGAGCATATTACTCTCTGTCTGGGGTTGCTGGCAATGAGGTCTATTCTGAGTCTGAGGTCTGATCACAAACTGGACTGGAGGACAGGACATTTAGGGGACCTCAGACTCAGAATAGATAGACCTCATTGCCAGCAACCCCTGACAGAGAGTAATATGCTCAGTTGCTGATGAGACTTAATGTCCAGTCCAGTTTGTGATCAAACCTCTCAGACTCAGAATAGGATTAGACCTCATTGCCAGCAACCCTGGGGCCTGACAGGGAGTAATATGCTGTGCTCAGTTGCTGATGAGACTTAATGTCCACTCCAGTTTGTGATCAGACCTCAGACTCAGAATAGACCTCATTGCCAATTTGCCAGCAACCCCTGACAGAGAGTAATATGCTCAGTTGCTGATGAGAATTAATGTCCTGTCCTCCAGTCCAGTGAAGTGAGGTCTGATCACAAACTGGACTGGAGTCTGGACATTAAGTCTCATCAGCAACTGAGCATATTACTCTCTGTCAGGGGTTGCTGGCATTGCATTGAGGTCTATTCTGACTTTATGAGTCTGATCACAAGCAACTCACCTGCTTGTTATCTAGTAAACAGTAAAGAAGACTATAGTAAGACGTAGTCATGTCATGTATATATTTTTTGAAAAATACAGCAGTGCATTGTGTATTGATTCCACTACAGACTGTTTCATACAGCATATAAATAGGAGAGTTTACAAAGCCACAAAAGTAGTTCAGTAATGCCTGTAAAAAGCTGTATTGCATCAGAACAGAAGTAGCCCCTTTTAAAGCCAGAATGGCGCTATAGGCAGAACGTTTATTTATAAACCTTCAAATTAAAAGTAATAATATGTTCTCATCCTCTGCAGCACAGTTAAAGAAAAAAAATTGTGGAACTTGAAAATGTGTTACTTTAAAAAAACAGGTGTCTAAATGTTTTAGGAACATAAATGAAGCAAATACATTTTATATTCTAGTAATATTCAGTCCCTACAAACTTGCACATTGAGGCATTTGGGTCCAGATGTTTTGAAGAAAAAAAATCAAAGACTATAATTGATGCATTTGTCACTTTGTAGAGAAAGAGGAAAAACATTCCATTTTAAAACCTTTGATTTTTTTTCAGAAGTTCAGGAAATATTTCAGTACAGATCTATAAAATATTGCATGTAGCTTTTTTTCCATATTAAATCATCTTATCTTTCTTCCTAAAAAGACGCAGTACAAAAATTACACTGATCCTTTACAGTATTTAATTTTAGCATTTCTTACCATGCAAGTAATTTTCTACCTTTTTCTACAAGTAGTTTTCTACATTTCTTACCATGCAAGTACCACATGGAAGCTGCAGAGAACTGCTGGTCCAGAGCAGGAAACAGGAGGTGAGCCCTCAGCAGCAGAAGTTATATGTCCCCGACTGACTAGCTGTATCCTGCTCAGGACCGGTAGTACTCTGCAACTCCAGAGAGATATTTTATGTGTTTAACCTGTCCATGCAGTTAAACACATACACTTGCAGGATACAAATTAGCGCTAGCGCATGTAATTTTTGCACAACAACCCCTTAATATTAGCAGCATCACATTTAATAGGGTTAATACAATCATACATATGCCAATCACAGTCTATCACACAGTTTGTAGTTTGTCAAGTGCTGTGTCACCCACAGTGAATCTAAGGCTTATCAGGAGACATTACTACTACAGCTCAGCAGCAGCTCACTCACTCGACACTGAGACAGACGCTGGGTATGTAGATAGTTTCAATACACAGCCTGTCTGTGCTTTCTCACACTAATATACAGTGAGAATTTGTCTTGTTGGTTATGCCAAACTGGGTAATAGGTAATAAAGTGATTATCTATCTTTTTAAGCTATACAAAGTTTCAAGTAGACTGTCCCTTTAAATATAGGCTATAAAAAAGCTGTGTAAACTTAGAAGATGAAATTACACTCTCAATGGGAGGCAGGTGAGATGGTATACAAACAAAGATAAGGAAGAATTTGTCTGTACAGAAAGTAATAATATAAGGAGATCTGATTTCCCTGCAAGCTCAACCCATTTTGATGGGCTGTGATGTCAAAGAACAAAACCAGCAATTTCATAAACAAAATTAAACATTAAGAAGAAATTTCTCATACAGTTAATACTCTTCTGCTGGTATGGCAATTCATTAGAAACACATTAAGGAGAAACAATTTTAAAGCATATGTCCCTTTAATTGTGGATTTTCTAATTTTTAGACCTGGAAATGCACACTGCAGACTTTTTCAATGCTAACCCTGCTGCATGTATTTACCTAATTGGTTTTAGCAGATAACAACAAAACAAAGCATTTTATAGTAACATAATGGTTGGCATTCACAGAACCAAGCCAGGTTTTGATTAGAGTTTAGCTATTGAGAAACTGCAGCAATGTTAAATATTGACTGATATTTTATTCTATATTAAAGGGACATTGTACACTAGATTTTTCTTTGCATAAATGTTTTGTAGATGCTCCATTTATATAGCCCACCTGGGAGTGTTTTTGTAACAATGTATTGTTTTGCTTTTTTTTTTATAACATTGTGCTGATTTTCAGACTCCTAACCCAGCCCCAAAGTATCAGATGTATACTGAAGTCTACCGGTTCCTGCTTGCTCCTGTTTGTGTAATGGGTCTTTTCATATGCAGGGGAGGGTCTGATCTTCCTGCTTTCTCAGTACCTTTCAGTGGTTGTCCCAGCCTAACCTCATCATATGAAGCAACTTGAAAATTGTATGCAAATTCCACTCAGAAGCTAAAAGGGAATGAAGTCAAAATGAAACTACATGATTCAGATAGAGCATTTAGTTTGAAAAGTGCTTCAATGTACTTTAAAAGGGACATTTAACACTTTGAGATGATAAAATAAAATGATAAATCATATATATATATATATATATATATATATATATATATATATATATATATATATATATATATATATATATATATATATATATATATAAAATAAACTCTGCACTATACTTTATTTATTTATTTTGTCCCCTTTTCCTGTAATTCTATTCTGAAAGTGTGAACTTTTCAGTTCCTGTTAGAAATGGAAGTGCAGAACACTGTAATATTCCACACAGCCATTGGCTGCACAGTGACCTATTTATAACTGTCTCTAATTGGCCACAGCAGAGAAGGTAACTTAAAGGGACAGTCTACAATAGAATTGTTTTAAAAGATAGATAATCTCTTTATTACCCATCCCCAAGTTTTGCATAACCAACACTGTTATATTAATACACTTTTTACCTCTATGATTACCTTGCATCTAAGAACCTTCTGACAACCCCCGCCCCCCTGATCACATGACTGTGACTATATAAAATCTATTGAGTTGCATTTAGCATTGTGTTGTGAAAACTCTTAAAGGGACACTGAACCCAAATTTTCATTTTCTTGCTAACTTTATTTGAAAAGAAGGCATCTAAGCTTTTTTTTTTTTTGGTTCAGACTCTGGAAAGCACTTTTTTTTATTGGCGGATGAATTTATCCACCAATCAGCAAGGACAACCCAGGTTGTTCACCAAAAATGGGCTGGCATCTAAACTTACATTCTTGCATTTCAAATAAACATGCCAAGAGAATGAAGACAATTTGATAATAGGAGTAAATTAGAAAGTTGCTTAAAATGTCATGCTCTATCTGAATCACAAAAGAAAAAAATTGGGTTCAGTGTCCCTTTAAATATTTCCCTGTGCCTGAACACAGTGTTATCTATATGGCACACAGTCTCTTGTTGTTAAAAGCAATTTAAAAAACATGTGATAAGAGGCAGCCCTCAAGGGCTTAGAAATTAGCATATGAGCCTACCTAGGTTTAGTTTCAACTAAGAATAACAAGAAAACAAAGCACATTTATATTATATTTACACTTATTTTGTCAATATTTAAACAGGTAATGAAACGTTAAAAAAATACATCTACATGTTATTCTTTCTCAGACTAATCTTTTCTTTCAATGCATCATTCAATCTAGCATTTATTTAGTGTTTAATGTCCCTTTAAACTATTAAAACTGGAAAACTGATTTATAAAGATCTGCAGGAACAGGATGAATGCAATAAAATAGTGAGCAGTTAATTTTCTTTTGTAGTTGTGTACAGCAGTCTAATGTCTATTTAACCTACATACATTGCATTCTGTTAAATCAGTAGGCAACGACACCACACACTAGAATGGTCATTGAAAGGTACATGATAAGCATATAGACATAAACTAGAGATGTGCAATTTGTTTAGTTCCAAATCAAAATTCAGACGAAATTTGGGTGATTCGGAGGTATCTGAATCTCCAAATCACTCTAGTAACAAAACTAAACTAATCCGAATTCATTTGTAATGAAACATCCGAATTAGTTCGGATTTATTCGGTTTATTCGAATGGCCATGGCGCGATAGTCAGACTTTCTGAACTAATCACAATTGCTTTGCCGTTCCATATTTATTATAAAAAAAAAAAAAAAAAAGAGAGATATATTACAACTAAATATAGTGAAATATAACAGTAAAATAATTAATTTTGTGTTGGTTGGAACCATCTGAATCAACGTAACATAACATAACAAATGAATCTGAACATAACGAACTTCCGAATTAATCTGAAACGAATGACCGCTATAACGAATCAATCCGAATGCATCCGAAATGAATGACTGCTATAGCGAATCAATCCGAATGCAGCCGAACTAAATAAAATAATACCAAATCGATACAAAATGTAAACAAATTTTCCGACGTGAATGTCTAACATAAACATGACCCAAAAAAATTCAAAATGTAACTGTATGAAACAGGTTGGGTAAAAAATTGTTAGTAAGGGGCCACCAGAGTTTGTGCACAATAGATACAACAGATACTGCAGTACTCACTGATGTAGCCAACACACACAGCTGTATTAGTACAAATGAAAACTCTTCCATTTGTATAAAATAATAGTTATAAATGCAGAACATCTTTTTGAAAATAAACAAAATAAAACAACCTTTAACCTCTTTCCGCTTTTAGGACGTTCTATGCCGTCTTAATTGGGCCGGGCTTTAACGCTATTATGATGGCATGGAACGTCCTAACTGTTCGACATTCCTGAAACCTTAGCTGCTTCCTATATGGGATTGTGGGCTGGAGGGCATGTCTAGCGGCACTTCCCCCTGACCCGATCCCATCATTGAAATCACACGATCGTTCATTTAAATTTTTACTCATTTGCTTACTACAGAACTTTGTTCCGATGTAGACAAATGAATCCCAGCAGGAAGGGGTTAATAGGTTTTAAGAAAAGTTTTAGCTGTAAGAAATGTCTTTTTGAGTTTGTTTGTTTGTTTGTTTGTTTTGCATTGGTTGTACATGAGAAGATGGACTGTTTAAAAGGGCAGTAAATTCAAACTTAAAAAGACATTAAACACTTTGAGATGGTAATATAAAATATAAAAAAAAGACTGCAATATACTTATTTATTTTTTCCCCCTTTCCTGTAATTCCATTCTTAAATTGTGAGCTTTTCAGATCCTGTTAGAAATTGAAGTTCAGAACACTGATATATTCTACACACCCATTGGCTGCACACTCTAGTGACCTATTTATAACTGTCTCTAATTGGCCACAGCAGTGAAGGTAACCTAAGTTACAACATGGCAGCTCCCATTGTTTTACAGACACTAAAACTTTACACTTATTTTGTCAATATTTAAACAAACTTTAAAAAATAAATCTACATGTTATTCTCAAACTAATCTTTTCTTTGAATGTTTCATTCTATCTGGCATTTATTTAGTGTTTATTGTCTCTTTAAGTTCAATTTATACTTTGTTGTCCTTTATTATATATTTTAGTGCTAACATTACAGGGTGTACATGATTAGAGGGGAGTACATATATACAAACAAAAGTTTTGGGTCGTATACTTTGAAGAGTAAAGCAATGAATTGCATACAAGGAGGAGAATGGAGAGAATACAAAATAATGATTTGAATGAACATAGGTTAAGGTTTTTGTTACATCTTTATTATTGTAGCTATCACTAATGTAAAGATGCATGTTACTGCAATTGGTTAATATATATAATCTATTTTCATTAAAATTACTTATATACACATTTACCAAAATACACCTAGAACAAATAAAAATGTTAAAAGTTTAATAAAGTTAAATAAATATTTAAAATAATAATAAAACAAAAATGATACACCATTACTTTCCTTTTTTATTTAATTTTTATTAGGTAAATTTGATCGAATCGGTCCCCTATCATTGTTAGAGTCCAGATGTGGGGAACCGTTACCACTGTTGGTCATAGAAATAACGTTTTCGAGAAGTGCGTAGAGAAGGTCATTTCTTCGAGAGTCCTCTAGTTTTCGGCTCAACAATTCAAGAGTTTGTTTTTCAATTTAAAGTTGCTCTTCGTGTAGTGCGACGAGCCTACATAAATTCTCATTTAATTGGTGGCCCATTTCTTGCTGCTCAGCAATGTACTCCTTGGCAGATTGAAAAAAAAGTTGACATTAGTCTGTCTTCTGGTTGAATAGCAGCTGGAAGAAAGGTAGAAACAGGAGAAATGACAGAACGTGCAGAGATAATTACTGGAGGATCAACAGTTGGTGGCGCTACAGGTGGAGCATTCCGAAAGTTTACTGTTAACCAAGGCTTCACAACAGATAGATCTACTTGAGAGGAGTCTGAATCAGTATGGTCCTCATCTGTAGAGTTGGTACCAGTTTCCCAGAGTTGATTATATCACAAAGGTGATCTGTAACAATTAGATTTATTAATAAAACATACATTCACATAGATTAGCCGATTCCTCAAAATGACATTATTAGCACAATAGTACATTTTGCTAGAACATTTCACTACTACTGTTGTGTGCTCTTCAAATAAGTTAAAGGGACAGTCTAGTCAAAATTAAACTTTCATGATTCAGATAGGGCATGTAATTTTAAACAAATTTGCTTTGTTCTCTTGGTATTCTTTGTTGAAAGCTAAACCTAGGTAGGCTCAGACTGATTTCTAAGCCATTGAAGGCTGCCTTTTATCTCAGTGTATTTTGACAGTTTTCACAGCTAGACAGCTCTAGTTCATGTGTGCCATATAGATAACATTGTGAGTTATTTATGAGTCAGCACTGATTGGCTAAAATGCAAGTTTCTCAAAAGAACTGAAATAAGGGGGCAGTCTGCAGAGGCTTAGATACAAGGTAATCACAGAGGTAAAAAGTGCATTAATATAACCGTGTTGGTTATGCAAAACTGGGGAATTGGTAATAAAGGGATTATCTATCTTTTTAAACAATAACAATTCTGGAGTAGATTGTCCCTTTAAGCTATCCAAAGCACAAATTAATTGCATAGTTTAACATAGATTCAATGATACTTTCTGCAAAATACAATGTAATAATTCAATATTAGCTAATTTAGCGTAATTTAAGGCAGGTGGTCAGTAAAATCAAGCAGGTGCTGTGGCTATTACATAGGTCCTGGGGAGAACACTTTTAGTAATATTTAGACAACGTTTTTTGAATAAAAAGGAAAACATTAAACATTGTTTATTGATTCTGTAACTAGCAGAAAGAGAATGTTTGGTGCACAACTTATATGAGGGATTAAAGCTCATGGTCTGATCCCATTGGTGGATGGTCACATGACCACACACAGGAACAGCGTGAAATGAAGACCCTCACTAAAGCTCTAATAGCCTCTACTAGAAGCAGTTTTCTGTATAGATGTGTAACGTTTTTTTTAAAACAACTTTCCAATTTACTTCTGTTATCAAATTTGTTTTGTTCTCTTGATATCCTTTGTTTAGAGTAAACCTAGGTAGGATGATAGGAGCTTAGGAGCGTGTATGCGTCTGTTGCTATATCATTGCTATAAACAATGTTGGAAACACTGCTGCCAGATGGGCAAAGATGTGTGCGCTCCTGAATTTACCTAGGATTACGCCCTAGTAGTCCAGAATTTTTATCTAAGGCAGTTGACAACCCTTGAGATATCTATACAATTTGCAGTAATGTTAAAAATCCAAAAAGACAAGATAAAAGAGATATTTGGGTTGACTAACGGGTTGGCTTATTAATATGCATTTAGTACAGTGTATACACGGTATGGCACCTTGTTACCTTATGGGTGACAAGTAGGGAAATGCACTTATTCCACGTTTAACTTCTGTTTCTATATACCTTAAAGTGAAGGTAAACTTTGATGAATGAAAGCCCGGTTTTTAAAAGTACTATTAAAAACAGGAACACTGTCATTCATCAAAGTTTAGAAAGCAGCCATTTTGTTTTAAAAACTTACCTTTGTTCTTTTCACAGCCAGAGCAGCTTCCCCCACCCGGAGATCCTCTCTTCACACGTCATCAATGACTAATCCGGCTTCCTCCAATCATGGCATGGCCTCAGGCAATGATTCCCCTGGGGGGAAAGCTGTGATTGGAGGGGGAAGCTGCTCTGGCTGTGAAAAGAACAAAGGTAAGTTTTTAAAACAAAATAGCTGCTTTCTAAACTTTGATGAATGAAAGTGCCCCTGTTTTAATAGTATTTTTAAAAACCTAGCTTTCATTCATCAAAGTTTACCTTCACTTTAAAAGGACAGTCTAGACTCAATACATAATTTTGATTACGTATTGTTACATACCAGAGAAGTATCCTGCAACGGGTCTTGCATCTATAAGCTTGTAAGAAGTAGATGAAACATTTAAATATTCGTTTGTTAGGAGTTGAAAATGGCCACCAAGCTCCGCCCACCCATTGCGCTTATATTTTGGTATGCTAAGTTTCTCCAATCACAATAGACTCTTCAATACGTTTTCCTACTCGCACATGCTGATTTGTGCTTGTGCAATTTGAAAAAGCTAAAGAAACAATATTAAACGTGCTAAACTGTCATTCAAAAAAACAGTTATAGGGACAGTATACACCAATTTTCATATAACTGCAAGTAATAGACACTACTATAAAGAATAATATGCACAGATACTGATCTAAAAATCCAGTATAAAACCTTTTAAAAACTTACTGAGAAGCTTCCAGTTTAGCTCTGTTAAACAGGTAGCTGGAACACCCACTGCAAGTGGGAAAAAGCAGACACTTCCTCTGCATATGAAAAGACTCTTTACACAAACAGAAGCAAGCTGGAGAAGATATACGTCGGTATTCTCCTAAACTTTTGGGGCTTGTTTAGTAGTCTGAAAATCAGAGCAATGTTATTTAAAAATAAGCAAAACTATACATTTAAAAAAGCAAACAAAACTGTATGGGCTGTATAAATGGATCATCTACAAAACATTTATGCAAAGAAAAATCTAGTGTATAATGTCCCTTTAAATAGACAAGAAGAAAGTTGTGGGCAGAGCTTGGCGGCCATTTTTGGCTGCTAACAAACAATGGTTATTTAAAAGTTTCATGTACTTCTTACAAGTTTATAGATGTGGAACACATTGCAAGATGGTATGTAACAGTAAGTCATAAAGAATAAGTATTGGGTCTAGACGGTCTCTTTTTAAACGGCAAAATAAGGCCAGAAATGATCAAATTCTGAATTTATAGTAGACTGGAAAGAATTTATCTTTAGAGTTATTAATGCGTTTATTACTGCGGATCCGAGATGCATGAGCACCACTGCTTGAACACGGATCAGGCTTGCTGTCCGTAGAAGAGAAATTATGCTGGCCGTCAATGGACGATGATGATGTGGAGGATTGCTGATCTATAGTCCACAATCCACTAGATGCTGCCAACTGCTGTGCCAGTTCACTTTGATCTAGAAAACAAAAAAATGTATCCAAAATAAGTCCTTAAAGGGATATGAAACCCAGAAGTTTTCTTTTGTGATTTAGACAGAGCATATAATTTTTAAAATGTTTCCAATTTACTTCTATGATCAAATTTGCTTGGTTCCCATGTTCTGTGTTGAAGAGATACCTAGGTAGGCATCTGAAACACTAAATAGTGTTGCCATCTAGAACTTTTGCAAAACTGCTCCAGAAATTGGCCAGCTCTTAACCATACATCCCTGCTTTTCAACAAAAGAGAACAAAGGGAACAAAGAAAAATGGATAACAGAAATAAATTAGAAATTTGCTCTATCTGAATCTCATGAATGATCCATTTTGGTTTTGATATCCCTTCAAACCCTTGATTGCCTGAGATGGCATCACAGATGTTAATACGGTCATGATTAAGGGGACATAAGCATTTTTGATTCAGAGGATACAATTTTACAAAGTTTCCAGTTTACTTTCAAAGTTCTTTGGTTCTCATGGTATTATTTGTTAAAGAGCATATATAGGTAGGTATAGTGTGCATGTCTGGAGCACTGTATGGCAGCAGTTTCTTCCATAATGTTTACTTTTGGTTGCAAATGTGACGAGACCAATCTCGCCACTGTGCATTGGAGGGCCTGTTATGGAACATTCTTTGGGCTGGAGGTACATGGGCTTAAGGATACCCAGAGACTGCATAGAAATGTGGAATTTTATATGCTAGACACCCCATGTACTTTCATAACTCTGTCTTATGTCCATGTCACCCTGTATCCATATATACAGGATGGGTACAGGGTGTGAGTGCCCCTTGTGGGAGCAATTGTGACTCTATAAACCAAGTGGGCATAAAGGACTTAATAGTTAATAAGAGCTGTTATTATATTTTGCAATAAGATGTATTTTATTTACGTTTCAGATCTGATTGTGTCTCAGGAGTCTGTCTGGGTAAACTGATTGTGTTCCTGTGTGATTATGTTAACTAGACTGCCCAACATCAGATTGTCTGAGTAAACTTTCTTCCCCAGTTAATTAACTTTATATGTTAATCTGTTTTACCTGTGAATAGACAATTGTTTTCTTGTGTTTGATTGTTTAATTGTTTATGCAATGTATCTTTATTGTATCCTGTAAAAGGGTGTTTTCCTCTAGCCATGGAGAAAGTTGGATTTCTTCCCAATTATCTCCAGGATAGGGAGGAGGGGTTCACTGGTACCAAGGGGAGCGTTTATGCCTGAGCCACTGCGATTGGCTAATGTACTATACAGGTGGGAGACCTGCTTAAATACCGGGCATGTAGCCCTCAATAAAGAGATTCCTGTTTTACCCTCAAGACGGAGCTTGGTCTCGTGTTTGGGGGGATTTACTGTATGCTGTTAGAGACTGATTGCCAGGAGTATAATCCGCTTGGGTGCTTTTCCTGTTCGTCTGCTAGCAGCTATTCGTGAGGTTCCAGTTCGGGAGGTTGGTGTTCTGCAGTAGCTGTGTGCAAAGGGGTCTGTTACACCAAGCATTTGGATTATTTTAAACATATCTATCTATATATGACTACTGTTACAAACTGCTATTTGTAACTGGCCCTTTAAATGGAAAATTGCCCTGCTTCCCTGGATTGTGGAGAAGCCTATTTGCCAGCCTCCTTCCTCATGACTATGGCCCCTGGAAGATTGTGCCCCTGAAAATGTATTAACTTTTATTGGGTGTGTATGGCCCTTTAAGAACCGTCTGGGGACATATTGTGACTTTGGTGAACAATGCCCCTTTAAGACTATGTCCCCAGACCTGTAAAATAACTTGTCCCTGGCTTTCTCCCACTTGGTTCAGTAAATAGGGCTTACTGAACCAAGTACCACACAGGCAGAGTGTTCCACAGAAAGGGAGCACTGTTACAAAAGCATTAGTTTTCATTGTGTGCCATTAAGTGCTATGTGACAGACCCTTCGGTCAGAACTAAAGAGTTAACTTTGTTCAGCTTCAAGAAGCTAGTTTCTAAATACAAGTTTGCTGGCATCAGCTCTAATTAAGTTTAGTGATAAACATTCCCATTTTCTAATCACCTCCAGAGTCAGACTGCTGTTGATAAGATGGACTGCATTGTTTTCTTGTGTGTAACTTGTTATCTGCTGAAGTAATGTATTCTATGGTGGCCTGTCAAAGGGCGTTGTCTCTCTATCTAAATGTATCAGATGTGTGATTGGGGATTTTATGCCTCCCCCTGAGAGTGTCCTTTTTTTGCATGTAACCTCAATAAAAAGCAGGCTGTGTGTTCCAGCACATCAGACCTTTTCTGACCCTCTAACTTGCAGCCTTGACTCATGTTTGTAGGGGACAGCTATAATCACTACAGGGATTGCTATGCTCTTCATACTCCCTTAGCTACTGAGCTCTTGTAAGAGCTATTGTTCCTGATCCTGCTTCGCTCTACAGAAGGAAGAGGTTCACCTACTGGAGCCTGGTCGTAGGTCCAGGGCGCAGAGCAGACGGCGAGATACCAGCCCAGCAACGGTGGTTCATAGAGTCTGCATTACGTATGGTGGCTACGCAGTAGTTATGGTGTCTACGGTGCTGATGATCCTTTGGTGAGCGCTAGGAGCATCCTTTTCTACGGTCCAACTTCCAGCCAGCCTGGAGGCAACCGTAACAACTACTAAAAAAGTGTGTTACTGACATCACAATAATCTTTGTTGGTTCCTAAACTCTTTGCACATAAGTCTGTACACCTCTGAGAGGGCTCATATATGGGATCAATGTTTTTAGCTGGGTGCTTGACAAAGGGGCAGGAGCCCTGAAACGTTGCTGTATGTCTTAAATAAAGGTTGTCATCTTTTGCTATATTTGGGGGCCGATTTATCATGCCCTGTATGCACCTGTTTCCGTGTGAGCTTTCAGGTTCGCCGGAAACAGGAGTTAAGTAGAAGCGGTCTTAAGACCGCTGCTCCTTAACTCGTCTGCCACCTCTGAGGCGGCAGACAGCAATCTACCCGATCGGATACGATCAGGTTGATTGACATTCCCTGCTAGCGGCCAATTGGTCGCAAATCTGCAGGGGGCGGCATTGTACAAGCATTTCACAAGAACTGCTTGTGCAATGATAAATGCAGACAGCGTATGCTGTTGGCATTTATCGATGTGCGGCAGATATGATCCACTATAGCGGATCATGTCTGCTCGCACTATGATAAATCGGCCCCTTGGATTGCAACTTCATCTTTTGCTTTTATACCCTTACTCTTGTTTGATCATTAGAAGGCACCCAGTATATCTTCTATTATCTAAATGATTTCCATAACTTATTAGGAGTGTGCATTTGGATTCTTCGGTATTACACCCGAATGCAGAATGCTGCATTAGGTTCATTTTCCTGCTCTGAGGGGTAATCCTTGCTTTCTTGCCAAAGATCACGTCGTAATTTCCAAAATTTTGTCTATTAGCACCACGTTCTGCTGATGGCTGAAGTGGACATTTCACCCACTTTTTGTCTTGCCGGTTCGAGAGGATTGCTGGTTTGAAAGTGCTTCAGAAGACATTGCCAATGTAGAAAAACATTGGGTAATACCGAAAAAACACCTGATAGTTCAAAACAAAAAAGAAATAGCCTTTGTATAAGAGAGTGAGTAATATACATAGTAACATATTAGATGAGGTTGAAAAAAAGAGTTTAACCTATACAAATCTTAATATACTTACAATAAAAGCTCCAGTTGAGTTTAAATTAATCCCATTAAAAATATGACCCATTTAACACAAGCAATCATATTCCTATTCTGTTTCTAGCCAGAAATGTATTAAACCATTTTAAATGTATCTAAGGTATTGGCATTTACTACCTCTTTAGGTAATGAGTTCCACAATTTAATTGCTCTTACAGTAAAAAAAAAAATTTACGTTGCTGAAGCTTAAATCTCCTTTCCTCCAGCCTTAAATTGTGACCTCTTGTCGCAAACAATTTTCTTGGAATAAACAGAGCTTCCGCCATCTCTGTATATGGGCACTGAATATATTTATTTAAAGTAACCAGTTCATCTCTAAAGCGCCTTTTAGTTTTGTGGCCTCTTCGCTTTTTTCCAAGTCTGCAATGTCTTTTTTTAGAGGCTGGTCCCCAGAACTGCACTTCATACTCAAGGTGAGGTCTTACCAGGGATTTATATAGTGACAGAATTATGCTTTGCTCCAGGGCTGCCACTAGAAATGTTGGGGCCCCTTACAAAACCACTGATCGGGCCCCCCGGTCAATTTTCAGTAGACATGTGCGGTTCGTTTCGGATTAATTCGGAAATTCGGTAAATTCGGTAAATTCGGAGATTCGGATCAATTCGGATTTCCGAATTAAAATACTTCCGAATCTACCGAATGAATCCGAAATAGCTGCCGTATCTCCGAATAAATCCGAATTAGCTCGTTAAAATTCGGCATTTCCCCATTGGAAACAATGGGAGTTTCGGCTGAAAAAAAACTAACACCGCAGCCCCATTGTTTCCTATGGGGAAACACTAAGTCTGCACCTAACACCCTAACATGTACCCCGAGTCTCTAAACACCCCTAATCTAACACTTATTAACCCCTAATCTGCCGCCCCCGCTATCGCTGACACCTGCATTATTTTATTAACCCCTAATCTGCCGACCGAATATCGCCGCCACCTACATTATAGCTATTAACCCCTAATCTGCTGTCCCTAACACCGCCGACCCCTACATTATAGTTATTAACCCCTAATCTGCCCCCCCCAACGTCGCCGCAATCTAACTACAAGTATTAACCCCTAATCTGCCGACCCGATATCGCCGCCGCCTACATTATAGCTATTAACCCCTAATCTGCTGTCCCTAACACCGCCGACCCCTACATTATAGTTATTAACCCCTAATCTGCCCCCCCCCAACGTCGCCGCAATCTAACTACAAGTATTAACCCCTAATCTGCCGACCCGATATCGCCGCCGCCTACATTATAGCTATTAACCCCTAATCTGCTGTCCCTAACACCGCCGACCCCTACATTATAGTTATTAACCCCTAATCTGCCTCCCCCAACGTCGCCGCAATCTAACTACAAGTATTAACCCCTAATCTGCCGACCCGATATCGCCGCCGCCTACATTATAGCTATTAACCCCTAATCTGCTGTCCCTAACACCGCCGACCCCTACATTATAGTTATTAACCCCTAATCTGCCCCCCCCAACGTCGCCACAATCTAACTACAAGTATTAACCCCTAATCTGCCGACCGCAAATCGCCGCAACTATAATAAATGTATTAACCCCTAAACCGCCGCACTCCCGCCTCGCAAACACTATAATACATTTTATTAACCCCTAATCTGCCCTCCCTAACATCGCCGCCACCTACCTACAATTATTAACCCCTAATCTCCCGCCCCCAACGTCGCCGCTACTATAATAAGGTTATTAACCCCTAAACCTAAGTCTAACCCTAACACTAACACCCCCTAACTTAAATATAATTTAAATAAAACGAAATAAGTTTACTATAGTTAAATAAATGAATCCTATTTAAAAGTAAAGACTTACCTGTAAAATAAACCCTAAGATAGCTGCAATATAACTAATAGTTACATTGTAGCTATTTTAGGATTTATTTTTATTTTACAGGCAACTTAGTATTTATTTTAACTAGGTACAATAGTTATTAAATAGTTATTAACTATTTAATAACTACCTAGCTAAAATAAATACAAATTTACCTGTAAAATAAATCCTAACCTAAGTTACAATTACACCTAACACTACACTATCATTTAATTAATTAAATAAATGACTCATATTTAAAACTAAATACTTACCTGTAAAATAAACCCTAATATAGCTGCAATATAACTAATAGTTACATTGTAGCTATTTTAGCATTTATATTTATTTTACAGGCAACTTTGTATTTATTTTAACTAGGTACAATAGCTATTAAATAGTTATTGACTAATTAATAGCTACCTAGTTAAAATAATTACAAAATTACCTGTAAAATAAATCCTAACCTAAGTTACAATAAAACCTAACACTACACTATCATTAAATAAATTAACTACAAGTACCTACAATTATCTACAATTAAATAAACTAAAGTACAAAACCCCCCCACTAAATTACAAAAAATAAAAAACCACTAAATTACAAAAAATAAAAAAATATTACAAGAATTTTAAACTAATTACACCTAATCTAAGCCCCCTAATAAAATAACAAAGCCCCCCAAAATAAAAAAAATGCCCTACCCTATACTAAATTACAAAAGTTAACAGCTCTATTACCTTACCAGCCCTGAACAGGGCCCTTTGCGGGGCATGCCCCAAAGAAAACAGCTCTTTTGCCTGTAAAAAAAAAAACACAATCCCCCCCCCCCCACATTACAACCCACCACCCACATACCCCTACTCTAACCCAAACCCCCCTTAAATAAACCTAACACTACCCCCCTGAAGATCTCCCTACCTTGAGTCGTGTTCACCCAGCGGGGCCGAAGTCTTCATCCGATGGGGCAGAAGAGGACATCCAGACCGGCAGAAGTCTTCATCCAAGCGGGGCAAGAAGAGGTCTTCCATCCATCATACAAGTACCAAAATACAAACAAACACTAAATTACCAAAAATAATAAAATATTACAATAATTTTAAACTAATTACACCTAATCTAAGCCCCCTACTAGCTATTAATATAGCTTCAATATAACTAATAGTTACATTGTAGCTATTTTAGGATTTATATTTATTTTACAGGCAACTTTGTATTTATTTTAACTAGGTACAATAGCTATTAAATAGTTAATAACTATTTAATAACTACCTAGCTAAAATAAATACAAATTTACCTGTAAAATAAATCATAACCTAAGTTACAATTACACCTAACACTACACTATCATTAAATTAACTAAATAAATGAATCCTATATAACACTAAAGACTTACCTGTAAAATAAACCCTAATATAGCTGCAATATAACTAATAGTTACATTGTAGCTATTTTAGCATTTATATTTATTGTACAGGCAACTTTGTATTTATTTTAACTAGGTTCAATAGCTATTAAATAGATATTGACTATTTAATAGCTACCTAGTTAAAATAATTACAAAATTACCTGTAAAATAAATCCTAACCTAAGTTACAATTAAACCTAACACTACACTATCATTAAATAAATTAACTACAAGTACCTACAATTAAATACAATTAAAAAAACTAAACTAAAGTACAAAAACCCCCCCACTAAATTACAAAAAATAAAAAAATATTACAAGAATTTTAAACTAATTACACCTAATCTAAGCCCCCTAATAAAATAACAAAGCCCCCCAAAATAAAAAAAATGCCCTACCCTATACTAAATTACAAAAGTTAACAGCTCTATTACCTTACCAGCCCTGAACAGGGCCTTTTGCGGGGCATGCCCCAAAGAAAACAGCTCTTTTGCCTGTAAAAAAAAAACACAATACCCCCCCCCACATTACAACCCACCACCCACATACCCCTACTCTAACCCAAACCCCCCTTAAATAAACCTAACACTACCCCCCTGAAGATCTCCCTACCTTGAGTCGTGTTCACCCAGCCGGGCCGAAGTCTTCATCCGATGGGGCAGAAGAGGACATCCAGACCGGCAGAAGTCTTCATCCAAGCGGGGCAAGAAGAGGTCTTCCATCCATCAGAAAAGTACAAAAAAACAAACAAACACTAAATTAGCAAGAATAATAAAATATTACAATAATTTTAAACTAATTACACCTAATCTAAGCCCCCTACTAGCTATTAATATAGCTACAATATAACTAATAGTTACATTGTAGCTATTTTAGGATTTATATTTATTTTACAGGCAACTTTGTATTTATTTTAACTAGGTACAATAGCTATTAAATAGTTAATAACTATTTAATAACTACCTAGCTAAAATAAATACAAATTTACCTGTAAAATAAACCCTAACCTAAGTTACAATTACACCTAACACTACACTGTCATTAAATTAACTAAATAAATTAATCCTATATAAAACTAAATACTTACCTGTAAAATAAACCCTAATATAGCTACAATATAACTAATAGTTACATTGTAGCTATTTTAGCATTTATATTTATTTTACAGGCAACTTTGTATTTATTTTAACTAGGTACAATAGCTATTAAATAGATATTTACTGTTTAATAGCTACCTAGTTAAAATAATTACAAAATTACCTGTAAAATAAATCCTAACCTAAGTTACTATTAAACCTAACACTACACTATCATTAAATACATTAACTACAAGTACCTACAATTAAATACAATGAAATAAACTAAACTAAAGTACAAAAAAAACAAACACTAAATTACAAAAAATAAAAAAAATTACAAGAATTTTAAACTAATTACACCTAATCTAAGCCCCCTAATAAAATAACAAAGCCCCCCAAAATAAAAAAATGCCCTACCCTATACTAAATTACAAAAGTAATCAGCTCTATTACCTTACCAGCCCTGAACAGGGCCTTTTGCGGGGCATGCCCCAAAGAAAACAGCTCTTTTGCCTGTAAAAAAAAACACAATACCCCCCCCCCCACATTACAACCCACCACCCACATACCCCTACTCTAACCCAAACCCCCCTTAAATAAACCTAACACTACCCCCCTGAAGATCTCTCTACCGTGTCTTCACCCAGCGGGCCGAAGTCTTCATCAGATCGGGCAGAAGAGGACATCCAGACCGGCAGAAGTCTTCATCCAAGCGGGGCAAGAAGAGGTCTTCCATCCATCAGAAGTCTTGATCCAGGCGGCATCTTCTCTGTTCATCCATCCGGAGCGGAGCGGCAGCATCCTGAAGACATCCCACGCAGAGCATCCTCTTCTTTCTTGATCCGACGACTAGGTGACTGTACCTTTAAGTGACGTCATCCAAGATGGCGTCCCTTGAATTCCGATTGGCTGATAGGATTCTATCAGCCAATCGGAATTAAGGTAGGAAAAATCTGATTGGCTGATTCAATCAGCCAATCAGATTCAAGTTCAATCCGATTGGCTGATCCAATCAGCCAATCAGATTGAGCTCGCATTCTATTGGCTGATCGGAACAGCCAATAGAATGCGAGGTCAATCTGATTGGCTGATTCCATCAGCCAATCGGATTGAACTTGAATCTGATTGGCTGATTGAATCAGCCAATCAGATTTTTCCTACCTTAATTCCGATTGGCTGATAGAATCCTATCAGCCAATTGGAATTCAAGGGACGCCATCTTGGATGACGTCACTTAAAGGTACAGTCACCTAGTCGTCGGATCAAGAAAGAAGAGGATGCTCTGCGTGGGATGTCTTCAGGATGCTGCCGCTCCGCTCCCGATGGATGAACAGAGAAGATGCCGCCTGGATCAAGACTTCTGATGGATGGAAGACCTCTTCTTGCCCCGCTTGGATGAAGACTTCTGCCGGTCTGGATGTCCTCTTCTGCCCGATCGGATGAAGACTTCGGCCCGCTGGGTGAAGACACGGTAGAGAGATCTTCAGGGGGGTAGTGTTAGGTTTATTTAAGGGGGGTTTGGGTTAGAGTAGGGGTATGTGGGTGGTGGGTTGTAATGTGTGGGGGGGTATTGTGTTTTTTTTTAAAGGCAAAAGAGCTGTTTTCTTTGGGGCATGCCCCCGCAAAAGGCCCTTTTAAGGGCTGGTAAGGTAATAGAGCTGATTACTTTTGTAATTTAGTATAGGGTAGGGCATTTTTTTATTTTGGGGGGCTTTGTTATTTTATTAGGGGGCTTAGATTAGGTGTAATTAGTTTAAAATTCTTGTAATTTTTTTTATTTTTTGTAATTTAGTGTTTGTTTTTTTTGTACTTTAGTTTAGTTTATTTCATTGTATTTAATTGTAGGTACTTGTAGTTAATTTATTTAATGATAGTGTAGTGTTAGGTTTAATAGTAACTTAGGTTAGGATTTATTTTACAGGTAATTTTGTAATTATTTTAACTAGGTAGCTATTAAACAGTAAATATCTATTTAATAGCTATTGTACCTAGTTAAAATAAATACAAAGTTGCCTGTAAAATAAATATAAATGCTAAAATAGCTACAATGTAACTATTAGTTATATTGTAGCTATATTAGGGTTTATTTTACAGGTAAGTATTTAGTTTTATATAGGATTAATTTATTTAGTTAATTTAATGACAGTGTAGTGTTAGGTGTAATTGTAACTTAGGTTAGGGTTTATTTTACAGGTAAATTTGTATTTATTTTAGCTAGGTAGTTATTAAATAGTTATTAACTATTTAATAGCTATTGTACCTAGTTAAAATAAATACAAAGTTGCCTGTAAAATAAATATAAATCCTAAAATAGCTACAATGTAACTATTAGTTATATTGTAGCTATATTAATAGCTAGTAGGGGGCTTAGATTAGGTGTAATTAGTTTAAAATTATTGTAATATTTTATTATTTTTGCTAATTTAGTGTTTGTTTGTTTTTTTGTACTTTTCTGATGGATGGAAGACCTCTTCTTGCCCCGCTTGGATGAAGACTTCTGCCGGTCTGGATGTCCTCTTCTGCCCCATCGGATGAAGACTTCGGCCCGGCTGGGTGAACACGACTCAAGGTAGGGAGATCTTCAGGGGGGTAGTGTTAGGTTTATTTAAGGGGGGTTTGGGTTAGAGTAGGGGTATGTGGGTGGTGGGTTGTAATGTGGGGGGGATTGTGTTTTTTTTTTACAGGCAAAAGAGCTGTTTTCTTTGGGGCATGCCCCGCAAAGGGCCCTGTTCAGGGCTGGTAAGGTAATAGAGCTGTTAACTTTTTTAATTTAGTATAGGTTAGGGCATTTTTTTATTTTGGGGGGGCTTTGTTATTTTATTAGGGGGCTTAGATTAGGTGTAATTAGTTTAAAATTCTTGTAATATTTTTTTATTTTTTGTAATTTAGTGGGGGGGGTTTTGTACTTTAGTTTAGTTTTTTTAATTGTATTTAATTGTAGGTACTTGTAGTTAATTTATTTAATGATAGTGTAGTGTTAGGTTTAATTGTAACTTAGGTTAGGATTTATTTTACAGGTAATTTTGTAATTATTTTAACTAGGTAGCTATTAAATAGTCAATATCTATTTAATAGCTATTGAACCTAGTTAAAATGAATACAAAGTTGCCTGTACAATAAATATAAATGCTAAAATAGCTACAATGTAACTATTAGTTATATTGCAGCTATATTAGGGTTTATTTTACAGGTAAGTCTTTAGTTTTATATAGGATTCATTTATTTAGTTAATTTAATGATAGTGTAGTGTTAGGTGTAATTGTAACTTAGGTTATGATTTATTTTACAGGTAAATTTGTATTTATTTTAGCTAGGTAGTTATTAAATAGTTATTAACTATTTAATAACTATTGTACCTAGTTAAAATAAATACAAAGTTGCCTGTAAAATACATATAAATCCTAAAATAGCTACAATGTAACTATTAGTTATATTGAAGCTATATTAATAGCTAGTAGGGGGCTTAGATTAGGTGTAATTAGTTTAAAATTATTGTAATATTTTATTATTTTTGGTAATTTAGTGTTTGTTTGTATTTTGGTACTTGTATGATGGATGGAAGACCTCTTCTTGCCCCGCTTGGATGAAGACTTCTGCCGGTCTGGATGTCCTCTTCTGCCCCATCGGATGAAGACTTCGGCCCGGCTGGGTGAACATGACTCAAGGTAGGGAGATCTTCAGGGGGGTAGTGTTAGGTTTATTTAAGGGGGGTTTGGGTTAGAGTAGGGGTATGTGGGTGGTGTGTTGTAATGTGTGGGGGGGTATTGTGTTTTTTTTTACAGGCAAAAGAGCTGTTTTCTTTGGGGCATGCCCCGCAAAGGGCCCTGTTCAGGGCTGGTAAGGTAATAGAGCTGTTAACTTTTGTAATTTAGTATAGGGTAGGGCATTTTTTTTTATTTTGGGGGGCTTTGTTATTTTATTAGGGGGCTTAGATTAGGTGTAATTAGTTTAAAATTCTTGTAATATTTTTTTATTTTTTGTAATTTAGTGGTTTTTTATTTTTTGTAATTTAGTGGGGGGGTTTTGTACTTTAGTTTATTTAATTGTAGATAATTGTAGGTACTTGTAGTTAATTTATTTAATGATAGTGTAGTGTTAGGTTTTATTGTAACTTAGGTTAGGATTTATTTTACAGGTAATTTTGTAATTATTTTAACTAGGTAGCTATTAATTAGTCAATAACTATTTAATAGCTATTGTACCTAGTTAAAATAAATACAAAGTTGCCTGTAAAATAAATATAAATGCTAAAATAGCTACAATGTAACTATTAGTTATATTGCAGCTATATTAGGGTTTATTTTACAGGTAAGTATTTAGTTTTAAATATGAGTCATTTATTTAATTAATTAAATGATAGTGTAGTGTTAGGTGTAATTGTAACTTAGGTTAGGATTTATTTTACAGGTAATTTTGTAATTATTTTAACTAGGTAGCTATTAAACAGTAAATATCTATTTAATAGCTATTTTACCTAGTTAAAATAAATACAAAGTTGCCTGTAAAATAAAAATAAATCCTAAAATAGCTACAATGTAACTATTAGTTATATTGCAGCTATCTTAGGGTTTATTTTACAGGTAAGTCTTTAGTTTTAAATAGGATTCATTTATTTAACTATAGTAAACTTATTTAGTTTTATTTAAATTATATTTAAGTTAGGGGGTGTTAGTGTTAGGGTTAGACTTAGGTTTAGGGGTTAATAACCTTATTATAGTAGCGGCGACGTTGGGGGCGGGAGATTAGGGGTTAATAATTGTAGGTAGGTGGCGGCGATGTTAGGGAGGGCAGATTAGGGGTTAATAAAATGTATTATAGTGTTTGCGAGGCGGGAGTGCGGCGGTTTAGGGGTTAATACATTTATTATAGTGGCGGCGATTTGCGGTCGGCAGATTAGGGGTTAATACTTGTAGTTAGATTGCGGCAACGTTGGGGGGAGGCAGATTAGGGGTTAATAACTATAATGTAGGGGTCGGCGGTGTTAGGGACAGCAGATTAGGGGTTAATAGCTATAATGTAGGCGGAGGCGATATCGGGTCGGCAGATTAGGGGTTAATACTTGTAGTTAGATTGCGGCGACGTTGGGGGGGGGCAGATTAGGGGTTAATAACTATAATGTAGGGGTCGGCGGTGTTAGGGACAGCAGATTAGGGGTTAATAGCTATAATGTAGGCGGCGGCGATATCGGGTCGGCAGATTAGGGGTTAATACTTGTAGTTAGATTGCGGCGACGTTGGGGGGGCAGATTAGGGGTTAATAACTATAATGTAGGGGTCGGCGGTGTTAGGGACAGCAGATTAGGGGTTAATAGCTATAATGTAGGTTGCGGCGATATCCGATCGGCAGATTAGGGGTTAAATAATGTTATTATAGGGTTTGCGATGTGGGGGGGCCTCGGTTTAGTGGTTCATAGGTAGTTTATGGGTGTTAGTGACTTAGTGTACTAAATGGGTGTTAGTGTACTAAAAACATACCGAATTTCGGAACGGAATAGAACCGAATTCAGCCGAATCCGAATAAATCCGAAACGAATTTATTCGGATCCGAATAAATCCGAAACGAATTTATTCAAATTTTGCCGAATCCGATTCGATCCGAAACGAAATTCGAAAAGTCCGAATCGATCCGAACCGAAAACGAACCGAATTTTTTAGCCGTGCACATGTCTAATTTTCAGCTAAGTAAGTGAATAAAATGTGTGAACAATTTGTTCTTGAGTGTAGTCAATCTTGAAAATGTTGTTCATTTAATAACACACATACACAAACACTAACACATGCACTAACATACACACAGACACTAACAAAGAGAAAGACTAACAGACACTAGCACACACACAGACACACTAACACAGACTAAGACACACACTAACTCACACACAGACACACAAACACACATTATTACAAACACATACACAGACACACATTAATAAAGACACACGCAGACATAGACATTCACTAACACTGCACACACAGAGACCCTGACACCAGGGGCGTATTATGGCCTAGACAGACTAGGCACAAGCCTAGGGTGGCAGTTTTGGGGGGGGGGGGCACTTCATGTACTGACTGTGCTGAGCATAACAGACACCGGCTCCCTGTAGTTCTGGGGTCAAGGTGTTACGGCTTTAAAGGCAGCACAGTAGAGAGCGCGGCACTTTGTTTACTGACTGACTGCGAGGCTGTGCTGAGTGAGCTCAGCTCACATAACAGATAACACATGCTGTCTCTCTGCAGTTGGCGTGTCAGATTATTAGCAGCAGCTCCAAAGCCATTACTTCCCTCCTCCCCTTCTCCCTCCCGATTGCGGTGCTGTCAGCCTCACGCTTCAGCAAGCACACTGCACGCAGCTTAAAGGGACAGTCAACACCAGAATTTTTTGTTGTTTAAAAACATAGATAATCCCTTTTTTACCCATTCCCTAATTTTGCATAACCAACACAGTTATAATAATACACTTTTTACCTCTGTGATTACCTTGCATCTATGCCTCTGCAGACTGCACCCTTATTTTGACAGACTTGCATTTTAACCAATCAGTGCTCACTCCTCTGTAAATTCACGTGCATGAGCTCAATGTTATCTATATGAAACACATGAACTAATGCCCTCTAGTAGTGCAATCAGTGAAACGATCAAAATTCATTTAGATTAGAGGCGGTCTTCAAGGTCTAAGAAATTAGCATATGAAGCTCCTAGATTTAGCTTTTAACTAAGAATATCAAGAGAACAAAGCAAAATTGGTGCTAAAAGTAAATTGGAAAGTTGTTTAAAATTACATGCTCAATTTGAATCATGAAAGTTTTTTTTGGACTTGACTGTTCCTTTAAGGAAGAACTAACAGTGTACCAAGTAAGGGGGCTAATGTCTGTTAATTGTTATTGCTCCCGGCCCCCATTGCAGGACACAGGAATTATTTTTAACCTCTTTTCTCTTGGAGGTTGATGGTCTGTCAAAAAAATTTGCAAATAAAAGTACAAAGGAAGACACAATTGTTCTTTTGAATTTGTGATTGTTTTTATTTAAAGTACAACTGTGTATGTACTGTTAAGTATGTATATATATATATATATATATATATATATATATGTGTGTGTGTGTGTGCTTGTGTATGTGTATGTGTATAACTCTGTGTGTATGTTTGTGCCTGTATATAGTGTAATGATATCCAAGAATTGTGGAAACAGCACACCTTTATCTTGTTCCAGTGGGGCACGGAGTGGCAGACTTGCCAAGTCTCCTCAATATCCAAAAAATTCAAAAACTCCAGCCTCCACAATCAATAAAAGACCTTTATTCTTTTACATATAGGGTCCCAGCAACATATACAACGTTTCAAGCCTGCAATAGGCTCTTAGTCATGTCATGACATGACTAAGAGCCTATTGCAGGCTTGAAACGTTGTATATGTTGCTGGGACCCTATATGTAAAATAATAAAGGTCTTTTATTGATTGTGGAGGCTGGAGTTTTTGAATTTTTTGTATATGGTGTAACTCTGTGTGTGTATGCGTGTGCCTGTGTTTAACTCTGCGTGTGTGTAACTAAGTATGTATGTGTGTGCCTGTCTATGTGTGAGACTATGTGTGTATGCAGTGCCTGTGTATGTGTTTAACTCTGTGTATGTGTGTGCCTATGTATGTGTATAACTCTGTGTATGTGTGTGCTTGTGTATGTGCAGGACCATAATGTGAGTATGCCGGTGTATGTGTGTAACTTTGAGTGTGTTTGTATATGTGTATGCGTGTAACTCTGTGTATGAGCATATGTTTGTGTGTTTGTATATGTATAACTCTGTGTATATGTGTGTTTTATATGTGTGTGTGTGTATCTATGTTTGTGTGTGTGTATGTGAATAAATCTGTGTTTGTGTGTATATATGTGTTTTATATGTGTGTATGTGTTTAACTATGTTTGTGTGTGTGTGTGTATGTGTGTAACTATGTTTGTGTGTGTATAACTGTGTATGTGTGTATATGTGTGTTTTATATGTGTGTGTGTATGTGTGTAACTATGTTTGTGTGTGTATGTGTATAACTGTGTATGTGTGTATATGTGTGTTTTATATGTGTGTGTGTGTAACTATCGCCTAGATTTAGAGTTCTGCGTTAGCCGTCAAAACCAGCGTTAGGGGTCCTAACGCTGGTTTTGGCCGCCCGCTGGTATTTAGAGTCAGTCAGGTAAGGGTCTAACGCTCACTTTCCAGCCGCGACATTTCCATACCACAGATCCCCCTACGCCAATTGCGTATCCTATCTGTTCCGATCAGCCAATAGAATGCGAGCTCAATCTGATTGGCTGATTGGATCAGCCAATCGGATTGAACTTGAATCTGATTGGCTAATTCCATCAGAATTTTCCTACCTTAATTCCGATTGGCTGATAGAATCCTATCAGCCAATCGGAATTCGAGGGACGCCATCTTGGATGACGTCCCTTAAAGGAACCGTCATTTGTCGGGAAGTCGTCGGCCAGGATGGATGTTCCGCGTCTGCGGGATGAAGATGGAGCCGGAAGAAAGAAGATTGAAGATGCCGCTTGATAGAAGACTTCAGCCGGATGATGGACCTCTTCAGCCCCGGATAGGAGGAAGACTTCAGCCGGATGATGGACCTCTTCAGCCCCGGATAGGAGAAAGACTTCGGACCCTCTTCTGGACGGATCGGTGATACCCGGCGTGGTGAAGACAAGGTAGGAAGATCTTCAGGGGCTTAGTGTTAGGTTTATTTAAGGGGGGTTTGGGTTAGATTAGGGGTATGTGGGTGGTGGGTTGTAATGTTGGGGGGGGGTATTGTATGTTTTTTTTACAGGCAAAAGAGCAGAATTCTTTGGGGCATGCCCCGCAAAAGGCCCTTTTAAGGGCTGGTAAGGTAAAAGAGCTTTTCAATTTTTATTTTAGAATAGGGTAGGGCATTTTTTATTTTGGGGGGCATTTTTATTTTATTAGGGGGCTTAGAGTAGGTGTAATTAGCTTAAAATTGTTGTAATATTTTTATAATGTTTGTAAATTATTTTTTTATTTTTTGTAACTTAGTTCTTTTTTTATTTTTTGTAACTTAGTTCTTTTTTTATTTTTTGTACTTTAGTTAGTGTATTTATTTGTATTTATTTGTAGGTATTTGTATTTAATTTATTTATTGATAGTGTAGTGTTAGGTTTAATTGTAGATAATTGTAGGTAGCTTATTTAATTAATTTATTGATAGTGTAGTGTTAGGTGTAATTGTAACTTAGTTTAGGATTTATTTTACAGGTACTTTTGTAATTATTTTAACTAGGTAGCTATTAAATAGTTATTAACTATTTAATAGCTATTGTACCTGGTTAAAATAAATACAAAGTTGCCTGTAAAATAAATATTAATCCTAAAATAGCTACAATATAATTATTATTTATATTGTAGCTATATTAGGGTTTATTTTACAGGTAAGTATTTTGCTTTAAATAGGATTAATTTATTTAATAAGATTTATTTTATTTCGTTAGATAAAAATTATATTTAACTTAGGGGGTGTTAGGGTTAGGGTTAGAATTAGCTTTAGGGGTTAATACATTTATTAGAGTAGCGGTGAGGTCCGGTCGGCAGATTAGGGGTTAATACTTGTAGGTAGGTAGCGGCGACGTTGTCCTATCCATTATTATGAAATCAAAAAAAGTACATAATTTGGATATGGACGATCAGTCAGCTCTGGCAGATCTAGAATCTTTGTTAGCTGACAATATTCTGGATGAAAACACAGATACCACACAAGCAATAGTTTGTGAAAAACTGTGTTTTAAACCTGTCTACTTATATGCCCTCTCTCTCATTGGTCCCAGCAGTCAATCTATTTGTGAAACAAATGGAAAAAGACATAGATAGCTTGATACCTCAACAATTAGATGACAATCTGAAGCCAAGAGAGCGAAAAGCTCTAAAAGAACTGAGTATGGCTAGGGGTGTGGTGATAAAGCCTGCCGACAAGGGCGGCAACCTAGTACTGTTAGATGAACACCTCTATATCAACGAGGTGAAACGTCAGTTACATGATAAAAATCAGTACATAAGACTTGGAGGTAGCCCTTTAGAACATACCCAGAATTCTCTTTTTAAATTGTTAAATGAGGCGAGAAGAAAAGGGATTATTGACCAAAAAGAATTTAAATTTCTATTTCCAGAACATCCGGTTATGCCAGTGTTTTATATCTTGCCAAAACTGCATAAAAATATGAAATGCCCTCCGGGGAGACCCATAGTCTCCGGAATAGGCAGCATTACGGAAAACATTGGAGATTACGTAGATAAATATCTTCGTCCTTTCCTCTTAACATTACCATCGTATGTAAAAGATACGGCGGACCTTTTGAGAAAATTGGATGGAGTAATGGTCAATGAAAAAACAATTCTGGCATCTTTGGATGTAGAAGGATTGTACTCCTCAATTCCTCACAAAATAGGTCTACAGGCTATTAGGAAATTCCTTGAGACAAGGGGTCAATCCTTCTCTGAACACTCAGACTTCGTAATTTCACTGCTGGAATTTGTCCTACACAATAATGTATTCTCATTTGATGGACAAGTCTATCGTCAACTGCGGGGCACGGCTATGGGGGCAGTGTGTGCCCCCACATATGCCTGCCTGCACTTGGGGGCATGGGAGTCTGATATCTTTGAGGTTTTCGGTGATATTTTCAATGAAAAGGTCCTAATGTGGGTTAGGTATGTGGATGATGTTCTTGTCTTGTGGGATGGTGTGGAAGAAGAGTTCAACTTGTTTGTTGACCAATTAAACCATAATGACAGGAACATCATCCTCACTTCTGAGACCAATCACAAGGAACTTAATTTCCTTGATATTACCATCAAAAAAGAGGGTAATAGAATAGTCACTCAGAATTATAGGAAGAAAAATGCCACTAATAATATTCTTCATGCTCAGAGCAGCCATCCCTCACATCTAAAGAAAGGCATTCCCTATGGACAATTCCTCCGTTTAAGGAGGAACTGCTCATCCCTTTCTAAGTTTGATATACATGCTAAAATGATGAAGGATAGGTTCTTACTAAGAGGATACTCCAATAAGTCCCTTAAAAAGGCACTTTGGAAGGCCAGAAAGACCCAGAGAGATGACCTCTTGTATGTAGGTAAATCTAAATTAGATGGGGGAAACATTAGATTTATTTCTAGATTTAACAATCAATGGAACAATATTAGGTCAGTCATGAATAAAAATTGGAACATTTTGACTTTGGATGACAAGGTAAAAAATGTAATTGGAGAGAAACCTCTAATGACAGCCGGAAATTCAAAAAGTCTGAGGGACATCCTGGTAAAAAGTCAATTTTCCAGGGGTCCATCTGATGCAGACTGGCTTAGAAAGGACAGGGGGATCAAAGGCAGCTATCCATGTGGACACTGTGTATACTGTGTCCACATGGATAGCGTAAAGCAATTCTCAGTACAGGATGGTAAGACTTACGATATAAAATATTTCTTTAATTGCAAGTCTGAGGGAGCAGTATATCTTCTTAGATGTTCGTGCCCGGTCTTTTACGTAGGAAAAACGAAGAGGCTTGTGAAGGACCGGGTACAAGAACATCGTGATGATATTGCTCATTGCAATGACACCAGTGTAGCGAGACATTTTGAAATGTTTCATAAAGGAAATGTGGAATCTTTAAAGTTTATCATTATTGATAAAGGAATCACTAATGGTAGAGGTGGCAATAATGAAAAAATCCTTTTGCAAAAAGAAGCAAAATGGATTTATAAACTAGGAACGAGATATCCAACAGGTTTAAATGAAAAGCTGGAATTTGCCAGTTTTCTATAAGTGTTTTGCTGATAGAGTGTGCGCCGTTATCTGGAAGTGATCATTAAAAGGCCGTTTTTAGCTTTGTTTAGAAAAGCTTAGGAATTGAGTTTCTCTAATTTAATAATTTAAATAAGAACAAAGCTTCTATATTTTGGCACTTTTTAACTATGAACACAAGTATTATTTAAAATAGGGCACCTTGCTGTATACAGCTTTAAGAAATTAGCAGGTGTTTAGCAAGTAGATCACCTGTGGAGTCACAGGTAGGTCCATAAATAGAGGATATCCGGTATGGAATAATATGCCCTGATGAACCCCTTAGACACAAATCTTGCTGCAGGGGTGAAACGTGCGTTGGCACTTTGTGTAACTTTGGCACCTATGTGCTATACTAGCCAGGAGTGAGGTCGACCAACTCCTGTCTTTCTTCTAAGCATTTTTCAAAGAAAGCAAAGAAAAGACATTACGGTACAAGTTTATTGTTAGCCCTGGAACTGACTTCATGCTGACACTACATGCTGAGAAAGAGCGTGTGTGCTTGAAAAGCGGCTAAGTATTGGAGATTGTGGTTTCCTTATTTGCGCTGGACTGAACGTGCAATATCCACCTGAAGGTGTTTAAAGATAAGAGATCCCTTTTACTGAGAAATCTTTTGGCTCTTGTGTGTGGCTGTTTCAACTTACTTTCCTGAGTATACGGTGCATCCTGGTATGTGCTTAGCTACATAACATCGGTGGAAGCCTGGTTTCTTTCACCTGAGCAACTGACCAATCCAGTGGATGGATTCTCGGCCTTTGGGACACACCTCTTGCAATCGAACCTATTGCCAGCAGGCTTACAACCACACCTTAGGCTGCAAGTGACATCACACGCTCTGAATGCTGCATCCTCTCTGAATTGGAATAATGGATCTACAGACAGCAGCTAAGTAAAATAACTGAACTTGCACTTCCAGCAGCAATCACCATTGTCTGTATTTCAGATGCTATACTAAGACATTTGCCGGTCATTTTTTCTGATCTATTTAGGATAAAATGAAAATGTTTCTTTTATGTTCTTACTTGTAACCGTTATGTTAATTTACTTAAGGTTTTTTGCTTACTATATGTTACCTGCCTATGTTATAGATATCTGTCTGAGTCATAGATAGTAGGTTAGGCTGCACTCCTAGTTAATTAGCATACGTATGCTTAGAGGTTTCTGGCCTCTTAGTAGCATTTAGTCTTTGAATTCTGCTGTTTTAGTTAAAAATGTTCTCTTTCAAAGTATGATTGACTTTGTCACTTTTTGTGATCCACATAAATGTGGTTTGGGATTTAAATAGGAATTAATAAATTTGATTATTTACCAAAATTCTGTGTGCCTTTTTTTATCCCTTGCTTTTTCACAACAGTAGTGTATGTTGTGAATACATTCTCTCTGTTTGATTTTTGTATAAGTAGCTATTAAATAGTTATTAACTATTTAATAGCTATTGTACCTGATTAAAATAAATACAAAGTTGCCTGTAAAATAAATATTAATCCTAAAATAGCTACAATATAATTATTATTTATATTGTAGCTATATTAGGGTTTATTTTACAGGTAAGTATTTTGCTTTAAATAGGATTAATTTATTTAATAAGATTTATTTTATTTCGTTAGATAAAAATTATATTTAACTTAGGGGGTGTTAGGGTTAGGGTTAGACTTAGCTTTAGGGGTTAATACATTTATTAGAGTAGCGGTGAGGTCCGGTCGGCAGATTAGGGGTTAATACTTGTAGGTAGGTAGCGGCGACGTTGGGGGGGGCAGATTAGGGGGTAATAAATATAATATAGGGGTCGGCGGGGGTTAGGGGCAGCAGATTAGGGGTTCATAGGGATAACGTAGGTTGCGGCGGTGTACGGAGCGGCAGATTAGGGGTTAATAGTATAATGCAGGGGTCATCGATAGCGGGGGCGGCAGATTAGGGGTTAATAAGTGTAAGGCTAAGGGTGTTTAGACTCTGGGTACATGTTAGGGTGTTAGGTGCAGACTTAGGAAGTGTTTCCCCATAGGAAACAATGGGGCTGCGTTAGGAGCTGAACGCTGCTTTTTTGCAGGTGTTAGGTTTTTTTTCAGCTCAAACGGCCCCATTGTTTCCTATGGGGGAATCGTGCACGAGCACGTTTTTTAAGCTGGCCACGTCCATAAGCACCGCTGGTATTGAGAGTTGCAGTGGCGGTAAATTATGCTATACGCTCCCTTTTTGGAGCCTAACGCAGCCCTTCTGTGAACTCTAAATACCAGCGGTATTTAAAAGGTGCGGGGGAAAAAAAGCATGCGTAGCTAACGCACCCCTTTGGCCGCAGAACTCTAAATCTAGGCGTATGTTTGTGTGTGTGTGTGTATGTGAATAAATCTGTGTATGTGTGTGTGTATGTGTGCAACTATGTTTGTGTGTGTGTGTGTGTGTGTGTGTGCATACCCCCCAACTGTCCCGATTTTCGCGGGACAGTCCCGATATTGTCCCGCATTGCCCCATTTATTCAATTTTTTTTAAAAAAAATTTTTATTCTATTGGGCACATACTCAGAAGCAGCTGGCTTTTCTCTCCCAGGGTTATATACCTGTTAGATTCCTTGTGGAAAAGTAATGGTGTGTGGGTTAAGCAGGAGTAGTAAGGCTGTATACCCTCTGACCTCAGGTAATGATGACCTCTAACCACTGGTAATAATACTAGCATGCTTTCAGTTTTATACAATGAGCAGTGCTAATACCAGGGTAATGAACAGTGGCAGCCTCAGACTGCCAGCTAATGTGCTTGCCAACCCCAGGACCCCATAAAATGAGTTATAGATACCCATATATTATGTAGTGTGTCTATCTATATCTATAAGTGTGTATGTGTGTGTATCTGCATGTATACGTGTAAGTTGTGTAGTGTGTGTGTGTATCTGTATGTATAAGTGTAAGCTGTGTAGTGTGTGTGTGTATCTGTATGTATAAGTGTGTGTGTATCTGCATGTATAAGTGTACGCTATGTAGTGTGTGTGTCTGCATGTATAAATGTAAGCTATGAAGTGTGTGTATCTGCATGTATAAGTGTATACTATGTAGTGTGTGTGTATCTGCATGTGTAAGTGTATGCTATGTAGTGTGTGTATCTGCATGTATAAATGTAAGCTATGAAGTGTGTGTATCTGCATGTATAAATGTAAGCTATGAAGTGTGTGTATCTGCATGTATAAGTGTATACTATGTAGTGTGTGTATCTGCATGTATAAGTGTATTCAGAAGTGTATAAGTGTATGGCTGTCTGTAAATTGCTAACAGTTAACCCAATTCTACAGGTGACAATACAAAATAGGACTGAAATGTCTGAGCTTTTAACTTTAAGTACACATGCAGATAGCTTCTCAAAAAGCACTTCAGCTTTGGTAACATTTGAATATTGGCTACGCAGTCTTAAATTCTACACTAGTGCGGATATTATAAACAAACATAGAATTTGACGGTAGATAAGAAACAAAAAGGCCCATCCTACCCATATTACGTTACTTTTTACTTTAGATTGTGACCCCTTGTTTTGAAATTTATTTTTTTGTGGAAATTGCTTTCAGCTTCTATTTTATTAAGTCCCTTAATATATTTGAAGGTTTCCATCATGTCACCTCTTTCCCTTCTATCTTCTAAACTATACATATTTAGGTCATAGTCTTTCTTTGTACGTTTTATATTTTAGACCATGTAACATTTTAGTAGCCCTCCTTTGGACAGCTTCTAGTTTATTTATATATTTCTAAAGATATGGGGGCCGAATTATCAAGCGCCGAATTATCAGGCTCTGAATAGAACTTGATGCCCCTGTTTCCGCTTGACCCTTTAGGATCGCCAGAAACAGAAGTTATGAAGCAGCAGTCTTAAGACCGCTGCTCCGTAACTGGTCCACCTGCTCTGAAGCTGCTAACATCAATCCGCCCGATCCTATACAATCGGGCTGATTGACACCTCCTGCTAACGAATCTGCAGGGGGCGGCATTGTGCAATGATTAATGCCGACAGTGTATGCTGTCGCCATTCATCGATGTCTATCGGACATGATCTGCTGAGCGGATCATGTCAGACAGACCGATGATAAATCGGCCCCATGGTCTCCAGAACTGTACACAGTATTCCCAATTTGGCTCAACTAATGATCTGTAAAGTGGCATAAGAACCTTGCTATTTCTGCTACTAATACCTCTTCCAATGCAACAAAGTATACGACTGGCCTTACTGGCTGCACTGCTGCATTGTGTACGAAATTTTTAATAATCTGAAATAATAATTGCCAAGTCCCTTTCTTCTTTAGTTACAGTCAGTAATGTACCATTGAGACTATAATTGGCCTTTGGGTTTTTGGATCCTATATGCATAATTTTGCTCTTGGTAATATTAAATTTTAGATGGCATTAAACAATAAATAAAAACTATCAAATGTAACACTGGTTAATGCAGCAACCATTTAAACTTTAGTGTTGAGTGATATTCCTGTATGTATTTATTATAATTTTTTTAATTTTTTTTTTATTGAGGTTTGAAAGAAAAGGCATACATGGAATATGTAATGTTATAACACAATGACAATGTTGGGATACAAATAACAAGCAACATTGCAAGTAAATAACATACGTTCCTAAGAAGGACAAAAGTAGATGACAATATGTAGGTATTGTGCCTAATATTCTATATGCCTCCATCATGATAAGCGAGGCCATTAACTAGACAGTGAAACGCAACCTTTTGATATGTTAGTCACAATGAGCACCAAAATGGAAAGCACTTTAAGAATTAATTTTAATTGTATTTCTTTATACACATTTACAGTGTAATATTTTCTGGTTTGCATGTGATCATCTTATAATACCAATCACAAGTTATTTGCCAATTGATAAGTTTATGGTTTTATTAATTTCACTTAGTTATCCACAATTGTTTCACACGATTTCATTGTTTGACCACAAAATGTTCTAAATTTGCAGGGCACAATTTTTGAATGATGCCAAGCGTGATCATCTCATTCTGGCTAGTTAGTGGTCTGTGAAGATGGGAATGTCATTAAATTACTTTATTTTTATTTTTTTGTTCACACTGACATCCAAATGTCAATGGCTTAATGTTTTTCTAAAGTTCAGTCAATAAAATTTTAACCTATAAAAAAAAAAAAAAAAAAAAAAAAAAAAAAAAAAAATAAGCGAGGCCACTTTTGGACCTCCTCTCTAGATAATCAAGACAATGGAAGTTGATACCAATAAATAGGACCACTTTTGGATCCTGAACTGAAAAACCTCATTTAACTTTTTAGTGACTGTAAAATGCTCAAACCAAGGTAAGATTAGTATTAATAACTGTAATAACATTATTATTCAAGGAGTAATAGTAGGTAAGGTTGCGGCATTAACAAGATAAGCCACATAGTTAACCTCTGGACACAGTTAAGTGTTTCCAGAGTACATTAGTAAGGGGGGGGGGGAGATTAGAAGGAACCAATCAAGGATTTTGAGAGCAATATATAATACCATATAAATATGAACCATGAATTTACTGTTAAGGATTATGCCCAATAGTAAAGAGATGAGAACATTTCCCTGGGGGGGGGGGGGGGGGGGGGGGGGGAAGAATAAGCCAATGCTTTAAACCTGTATGCAATTAAACATAGGCAGGGTATCTGAATTAATGCACCAGGCCTATTTATATGAGTATAATCATGTAACTTGCAAGCCCCATATTATGTATACCCAGATAATCTAAAGACTGTTTGGAATATTATAAAGAATATATGTAAAAAGGGCATACATAACTGTTTACCAGTAGGTAGAATTGTTATACATGTGTCTAGGCCAAGTAGCACATACAATTTAAGCAGATGAACTCATTCTTGTGGTAGTTCCTTGATGTAAGTTAGTCCCAAAAGACCACCTTTTAAACCTTAAAAAAAAAGGAGCAATATAGTCTCGAGACCTGTTAAAATATTTAGCTTTCACTATTGTTATACTTACTGCCATCCACTGTGGCAATTGAAGAATGCTGTGTCCTATTTGCTGCATCAAACATAACAAGAAGCACAACAATTATATCAATGTCTTAAAAAACAACAAATATTCCAAGAGCGCCAACTAGAGGCAAAGGAAAATTCTAACAAATGAATTTCCCTTTCCTCTAGCAACCTTTCAGCAATTATATCAATGTCTTGCAAGGTAAATATAAATGCCTTTGGCCTTCTATGTAAGCCAAGACTCTTCTCTAGTGGTGTGATTTAGCAATTACATCTTATTATTGGAGCAACAGAAACGTTACGTTTAATTCTATAGCCACTCAATTTGTGTGGATTATTATAGGGGTTAAAAATATATATAAAACTTAGCTATACTTTTAATTGAAGGGAATTTTTTATTTTTTTTCCCTAAAGAAGTTAGAGTTATATATGTACAGAAAAACTTCTCTAAGCTCTAAACGAAGTAAATAAAATAAGAGGTTAAACTTTTGTAGCAACTGTCAACAAGGGTATATAAAGACACAAAAAACATCCAACATAAAAAATAGCTGGAACTTCAAAACTAGTCTGCATAAAACAATGTTATATTGTGAGATCCTGCATCAGGGCACGGGCCCTATGCCCATCAGCAGGAATATCAGTTAAATTAAGAGCTAGATAGATCCATGTTATAAATTGTACCAAGTCCCCAGCATGGTTATTTAAATGGTCTTACATTGGAGTTATCTGTGTTTGCAAGATAGTAGATGTAGCTGCTGACCTGAAAGAGCTCTATAGAGTAACAGAAGATGGCAAATCAACAACATATTGTGAACCCTTCAACCCTTCATACATAAATGTGTATATATATATATATATATATATATATATATATGTAGAGAATCATCAGACAATTCAAATAGATATCGAAGTTATTAGTTTACACTCCAATAGGGAAGTTCCAGCAAAGCAGGTGGCATATTGTGTATGTCAAATCAGCCATTCAACAAAACGTGTTGCAACAAACAAACTCACACATTTATATAGGAAAACAAGGAGTCTAGCGTCCTAATCTCGTGCAAGACTGCAAGATAATAAAAAAAAGGTAAACATTTATATTTTTCCACATAACGTGCTAGTATGAGCAAGGTTAATTAAACTTTATGCAGAGTCCTCTTGCAGATTGGATGTAAAGTTACTTTATCCCATTCCAATTCTGGGGAGTTTGAAAGCCAGTTCTTTATGGAGCTTCCGAGGTGTCAAAATTATAGCCAGCTGTATTTCTCTGGCTGCTATGTTATTATGTGCAAATGAGATGCTGGCCAACCTGAAAGATAACTCAATGAACAGTTTCTGGGGGAGGATGGCCACTAATCTCCTGTGCCTCATCGTACCTGAAGAGCCATAGAGTTCTGCTTTCTTAAGGGAACCACCTACGAACACCTCGGGGAGTGGAATAGATTCAAAGCTGTGGTCTGTTGAAACAAATTGCCCCCTGCTAGCTGAATAGCCAGCGCTCAGTATAGAAGGAGGTTGCACAATAGGACATTCAACTGCCGTAGTACTCAGTGGCGTCACTAGGGTTGGTGTCACCCGGTGCGGTAAGTTATGGTGTCACCCCCTCCCCCCAGAAAGCAGACACACACAAAAACACAGGCACACACACATACAAACACTCAGACACACTTGAAAACATACTCAGATGCACACACAAACACTTGGAAACACACTCAGACACACACACAAAAACACACACACAAAAACACTGAGACACACACACACAAAAACAATGAGACACACACACACACACAAAAAATCAGACACACACATATACAAAATATGTAAACTGCACTGCATTAATTATAAAGCTCATGCCTAGAGCTGCTCCCTGGCTCAGCAGAGCATCAAATGAAACATAAACAGAGAACTCTAAAATAAACCACTGAAGAAAAGTTTAGGCGCGCAAACTATAAAAATTCTGCTCTCTGACTCTGTTCCAAGTCTGTCAGTGCACCGCCCTGGGCAGCGTGCCTACCGCTTTTTATGGCCAATCACCTCTGCACTCTGTCCACCCCCGGACCCCCGCCCGCCCTCCTACCTCTTTAGTGTGCACTTAGTGTACCGTAACCGTACTGGTCTGGTGGGCATCATACGTGGCTCCTTCATTTTAGAGACAGTGTCAGACAGTCATGCGGTCAGGTGACAGGCACCCCCTCATGATTTCCCAGTTCCCGTTTAGAGAGACAGCACAGCAGTGAGTGAATCCACTGCTCCACACGTCACTGAGCAGTGAGCACAGATAGGCAGGCAGGTTTAGGCTAGCAGTCCCCAGTCCCACTAATGTTCACAAATGCCGGCCCCTCTAATAAAAAAAATCTATGCATCTCTACATGTATTTCTTTGAATTTCAATAAAATTTAAAAAAAAAAATTTTTTTTTTTTTTTTTTGGTTTCACCCCCTGGAGGGTGTCACCCAGGTGCGGCCCGCACCCCCCGCACCCCCCTAGTGACGCCACTGGTAGTACTTATCTGTCCCCACTGGTTATCATGCAGGAGCTCAATTGAATCCACCCCCACATATTTCTGTTTGGTGTCTGACTCAGCGGCCTGCATCGCGTCTGTTATCAATGTTATAAGGCACTGTTCTAGGGACTTAAAACTGTGATCCAACATTCGTTTAACATCCTCCTCCCATGTAACGGACGATTCCATAGCTCTGACGAGGTAGATCGCTCACTCACTATCCTCTTTAACTCAGGATTATCAAGCTGGGTCTGACAGACAGAATAGTCCTCAATGGCGCAGACAGCTGCGTAGCATCTGATTTATCATTGGAGACAGCAGTCCGTCACAGGTTTAGTTTAAAGTTCTTCTCAAGAGGCAGAAGTATGCTCCCATATAAAAAACAAGCATAGTTGGTATAATACAGCTCACATAACAGGATTTTTCATTCAGATCTAGAATGACAGACTCACATGAATACGTCTGCCATGATAAGTTGCTGGCTCCGCCCCCTTATTATAATTTTTAAACAGTAAAAAGGACATATTGGTGTTGCTGTGGCAATTTGCATCCCAATTTTACATCTCCAGCCCTAAGAGAACATATAGACATTTTATATAAAAAAAAAATACCAACTTCTGAATAAAACAACAAAATTATATTTAATTCACTGGGTATTAAAATAAAAAAGAGGAAATGTGCAATGGATGCACTAAATGTGATTTTTGTTTTGTTTTTTTATAGATCATTGCCCCATGCATAATATATATATATATATATATATATATATATATATATATATATATATATATATATATATATATATATATATATATATATATATATAGGCAAAAAATTGGTGTATGTGCACTCTCACCAACGTTCAACAACTACCAGGGTGCTGTACGGTAAATGATAAAAAAGCAAAGAAAAGCACTCACTGGATTTTCATCAAAAAGTGACCAGAACTTTAATGTAGTTTGTGACGTTTCTGGACAGCAACAGTCCCTTCCTCTAGTATTTCTAGTCTAATACTGTGTTTTAAATGTAATATTCGAATTCAAAATAGTATTTCTAGACTAATACTGTGTTTTTTAAATGTAATATTCAAATTCAAATGTGATATTCAATTCAAATGTGACATTCGAATTCGAAATAGTATTTCTATTCTAATACTGTGTTTTATAAATGTAATATTCAAATTTGAATGTGATATTCGATTTGAATGTGATATTCGATTCAAATGTGACATTCGAATTCGAAATAGTGTTTCTAGTCTACAATTGTGTTTTATAAATGTAATATTCAAATTCGAAAGTGACATTCGAATTCGAATGTGACATTCAAATTCGAATGTGACATTTGAATTCGAATGTGACATTCGAAAACTGTAAATAACATTCGAAAATCTAATTTTTAAGAATATTCGTTCTTATCAACATTCTATTATGTAAATCGAATTTCTACAATAACATTTGTTCTAACATTCGAATTCGAATATAAACACATTCGCCCATCCCTAATATATATATATTTTTTTTTTATTCTATTGGGCCCATACCCAAAAACAGCCAACTTTTCTCTCCCAGGGTTAGATACATGTGCCCAGAAGCAGTCGGCTTTTCTGTCCCAGGGTTAGATACATTTGCCCAGAAGCTGCCAGCTTTTCTCTCCCAGGGTTAGATACATTTGCCCAGAAGCAGCTGGCTTTTCTCTCCCAGGGTTAGATACATTTGCCCAGAAGCAGCTGGCCTTTCCAAAGTAGTCTAGCTGCAGACTGGAGCTCCACTCTAGACAGGAAACATGTGACCTCCACTGACTCTAGACAGGTAGACAGGAAACATGTGACCTATACTCAAAGCTTTTTTTTTTTTATCAACTTTAATGTAAAAAACAACCTATAGACAATCATTCTGAAAATTAAACATTTTGCTGCTTTCTTGTTCTTCTTCATGTGCACTCACAGTGGTTTATGCTGATTGTCTTTTATAAGGTAACCACTGTGAGTGCACATGAAGAAGAACAAGAAAGCTGCAAAATGTTTCGTTTTCAGAATGATTGTCTATGTTGTTTGTTACATTAAAGTTGATTTAAAAAAAAAAAAAAAAAAAAAAAAAAAGCTTTGAGTGGAGGTCACATGTTTCCTGTCTAGAGTGGAGCTCCAGTCTGCAGCTAGACCCTTCTCGGCCTTTCTCTCCCAGGCTTTGATACCTTTTATATCTTCTGCCACATTATTTACTGGGTGAGCTACATTTGTCCAGCAGCAGCTGGCTCTGTCCCTGGGTTAGTTACATTTGTCCCATTGTCACAGGCTCAGCCCCTTCAATGAGATCTGGCTCCAGCTCCCTGTGGAAAACGAATGTTGTGTGGAGGAGGAAGAAGGCTGTATACCCTCTGACCTCAGGTAATGGTGACCTCTAACCTCTGGTAGTGATGACTTCTAACCCCTGGTGATAAAACTAGCATGCCTTCAGTTTTATACAATGAGCAGTGCTAACACCAGGGTAACGAACAGTAGCAGCCTCAGACTGACAGCTAATGTGCTTGCCAACCCCAGGACCCCATACAATGAGTTACAGATACCCATATATGATGTAGTGTGTGTGTCTATCTGTATCCATAACTGTGTGTATGTGTGTGTATCTGCATGTATAATTGTATGCTATGTAGTGTGTGTGTATCTGCATGTATAAGTGTATTCTATGTAGTGTGTGTGTATCTGCATGTATAAGTGTATTCTATGTAGTGTGTGTGTATCTGCATGTATAAGTGTATGCTATGTAGTGTGTGTGTATCTGCATGTATAAGTGTATGCTATATAGTGTGTGTGTATCTGCATGTATAATTGTATGCTATGTAGTGTGTGTGTATCTGCATGTATAAGTGTATTCTATGTAGTGTGTGTGTATCTGCATGTATAAGTGTATTCTATGTAGTGTGTGTGTATCTGCATGTATAAGTGTATGCTATGTAGTGTGTATGTATCTGCATGTATAAGTGTATGCTATGTAGTGTGTGTGTATCTGCATGTATAAGTGTATTCTATGTAGTGTGTGTGTATCTGCATGTATAATTGTATGCTATGTAGTGTGTGTGTATCTGCATGTATAAGTGTATGCTATGTAGTATGTGTGTATCTGCATGTATAAGTGTATGCTATGTAGTGTGTGTGTATCTGCATGTATAATTGTATGCTATGTAGTGTGTGTGTATCTGCATGTATAATTGTATGCTATGTAGTGTGTGTGTATCTGCATGTATAATTGTATGCTATGTAGTGTGTGTGTGTCTGCATGTATAAGTGTATGCTATGTAGTGTGTGTGTCTGCATGTGTATACTACGTAGTGTGTGTGTGTCTGCATGTATAATTGTATGCTATGTAGTGTGTGTGTATCTGCATGTATAATTGTATGCTATGTAGTGTGTGTGTGTCTGCATGTATAAGTGTATGCTATGTAGTGTGTGTGTATCTGCATGTATAATTGTATGCTATGTAGTGTGTGTGTATCTGCATGTATAATTGTATGCTATGTAATGTGTGTGTGTCTGCATGTATAAGTGTATGCTATGTAGTGTGTGTGTCTGCATGTGTATACTACGTAGTGTGTGTGTGTCTGCATGTATAATTGTATGCTATGTAGTGTGTGTGTGTCTGCATGTATAAGTGTATGCTATGTAGTCTGTGTGTATCTGCATGTATAAGTGTATGCTATGTAGTGTGTGTGTATCTGCATGTATAATTGTATACTACGTAGTGTGTGTGTGTCTGCATGTATAATTGTATGCTATGTAGTGTGTGTGTGTCTGCATGTATAAGTGTATGCTATGTAGTGTGTGTGTATCTGCCTGTATAAGTGTATGCTATGTAGTGTGTGTGTATCTTCATGTGTAAGTGTATGCTATGTAGTGTGTGTGTATCTGCATGTATAAGTGTATGCTATGTAGTGTGTGTGTATCTGCATGTATAAGTGTATGCTATGTAGTGTGTGTGTATCTGCATGTATAAGTGTATGCTATGTAGTGTGTGTGTGTCTGCATGTATAATTGTATGCTATGTAGTGTGTGTGTGTCTGCATGTATAATTGTATGCTATGTAGTGTGTGTGTGTCTGCATGTATAAGTGTATGCTATGTAGTGTGTGTGTGTATCTGCATGTATAAGTGTATGCTATGTAGTGTGTGTATCTGCATGTATAATTGTATGCTATGTAGTGTGTGTGTGTATCTGCATGTATAAGTGTATGCTATGTAGTGTGTGTGTATCTGCATGTATAAGTGTATGCTATGTAGTGTGTGCGTATCTGCATGTATAAGTGTATGCTATGTAGTGTGTGTGTATCTGCATGTATAAGTGTATGCTATGTAGTGTGTGTGTATCTGCATGTATAATTGTATGCTATGTAGTGTGTGTGTGTCTGCATGTATAATTGTATGCTATGTAGTGTGTGTGTGTCTGCATGTATAAGTGTATGCTATGTAGTGTGTGTGTATCTGCATGTATAAGTGTATGTTATGTAGTGTGTGTGTATCTGCATGTATAAGTGTATGCTATGTAGTGTTTGTGTAGCTGCATGTATAAGTGTATGTTATGTAGTGTGTGTGTATCTGCATGTATAAGTGTATGCTATGTAGTGTGTGTGTAGCTGCATGTATAAGTGTATGTTATGTAGTGTGTGTGTATCTGCATGTATAAGTGTATGCTATGTAGTGTGTGTGTATCTGCATGTATAATTGTATGTTATGTAGTGTGTGTGTGTATCTGCATGTATAATTGTATGTTATGTAGTGTGTGTGTATCTGCATGTATAAGTGTATGCTATGTAGTGTGTGTGTGTAGCTGCATGTATAATTGTATGTTATGTAGTGTGTGTGTCTATCTGCATGTATAATTGTATGTTATGTAGTGTGTGTGTCTATCTGCATGTATAAGTGTATGCTATGTAGTGTGTGTGTATCTGCATGTGTAAGTGTATGTTATGTAGTGTGTGTGTATCTGCATGTATAATTGTTTGTTATGTAGTGTGTGTGTATCTGCATGTATAAGTGTATGCTATGTAGTGTGTTTTTGTAGCTGCATGTATAATTGTATGTTATGTAGTGTGTGTGTCTATCTGCATGTATAATTGTATGTTATGTAGTGTGTGTGTGTATCTGCATGTGTAAGTGTATGCTATGTAGTGTGTGTGTGTATCTGCATGTGTAATTGTATGTTATGTAGTGTGTGTGTGTGTAGCTGCATGTATAATTGTATGTTATGTAGTGTGTGTAGCTGCATGTATAATTGTATGTTATGTAGTGTGTGTGTGTAGCTGCATGTATAATTGTATGTTATGTAATGTGTGTGTGTAGCTGCATGTGTAATTGTATGTTATGTAGTGTGCGTGTATCTGCATGTATAATTGTATGTTATGTAGTGTGTGTGTGTAGCTGCATGTATAATTGTATGTTATGTAGTGTGTGTGTGTAGCTGCATGTGTAATTGTATGTTATGTAGTGTGTGTGTATCTGCATGTATAAGTGTATGCTATGTAGTGTGTGTGTAGCTGCATGTATAATTGTATGTTATGTAGTGTGTGTGTGTAGCTGCATGTATAATTGTATGTTATGTAGTGTGTGTATCTGCATGTATAATTGTATGTTATGTAGTGTGTGTATCTGCGTGTATAATTGTATGTTATGTAGTGTGTGTATCTGCATGTATAATTGTATGTTATGTAGTGTGTGTATCTGCATGTATAATTGTATGTTATGTAGTGTGTATCTGCATGTATAATTGTATGCTATGTAGTGTGTATCTGCATGTATAATTGTATGTTATGTAGTGTGTGTGTGTAGCTGCATGTATAATTGTATGCTATGTAGTGTGTGTATCTGCATGTGTGTGTGCTATGTAGTGTGTGTAGCTGCATGTATAATTGTATGCTATGTAGTGTGTGTTTATCTGCATGTATAATTGTATGCTATGTAGTGTGTGTGTATCTGCATGTATAATTGTATGTTATGTAGTGTGTGTGTGTAGCTGCATGTATAATTGTATGCTATGTAGTGTGTGTGTATCTGCATGTATAATTGTATGCTATGTAGTGTGTGTTTATCTGCATGTATAATTGTATGCTATGTAGTGTGTGTGTATCTGCATGTATAATTGTATGTTATGTAGTGTGTGTGTGTATCTGCATGTATAATTGTATGCTATGTAGTGTGTGTTTATCTGCATGTATAATTGTATGCTATGTAGTGTGTGTTTATCTGCATGTATAATTGTATGCTATGTAGTGTGTGTGTATCTGCATGTATAATTGTATGCTATGTAGTGTGTGTGTGTATCTGCATGTATAATTGTATACTATGTAGTGTGTGTGTATCTGCATGTATAATTGTATGCTATGTAGTGTGTGTGTATCTGCAAGTATAATTGTATGTTATGTAGTGTGTGTGTGTATCTGCATGTATAATTGTATACTATGTAGTGTGTGTGTATCTGCATGTATAATTGTATGCTATGTAGTGTGTGTGTGTATCTGCAAGTATAATTGTATGTTATGTAGTGTGTGTGTGTATCTGCATGTATAATTGTATGCTATGTAGTGTGTGTGTGTATCTGCAAGTATAATTGTATGTTATGTAGTGTGTGTGTGTCTGCATGTATAAGTCTATGCTATGTAGTGTGTGTGTGTATCTGCAAGTATAATTGTATACTATGTAGTGTGTGTGTATCTGCATGTATAATTGTATGCTATGTAGTGTGTGTATCTGCAAGTATAATTGTATGTTATGTAGTGTGTGTGTCTGCATGTATAAGTGTATGTTATGTAGTGTGTGTGTATCTGCATGTATAATTGTATGTTATGTAGTGTGTGTGTGTATCTGCAAGTATAATTGTATACTATGTAGTGTGTGTGTGTGTCTGCATGTATAAGTGTATGCTATGTAGTCTGTGTGTATCTGCATGTATAAGTGTATGCTATGTAGTGTGTGTGTATCTGCATGTATAATTGTATGCTATGTAGTGTGTGTGTGTCTGCATGTATAAGTGTATGCTATGTAGTGTGTGTGTCTGCATGTGTATACTACGTAGTGTGTGTGTGTCTGCATGTATAATTGTATGCTATGTAGTGTGTGTGTGTCTGCATGTATAAGTGTATGCTATGTAGTGTGTGTGTATCTGCCTGTATAAGTGTATGCTATGTAGTGTGTGTGTATCTTCATGTGTAAGTGTATGCTATGTAGTGTGTGTGTATCTGCATGTATAAGTGTATGCTATGTAGTGTGTGTGTATCTGCATGTATAATTGTATGCTATGTAGTGTGTGTGTCTGCATGTATAATTGTATGCTATGTAGTGTGTGTGTGTCTGCATGTATAATTGTATGCTATGTAGTGTGTGTGTGTCTGCATGTATAAGTGTATGCTATGTAGTGTGTATGTATCTGCATGTATAAGTGTATGTTATGTAGTGTGTGTGTATCTGCATGTATAAGTGTATGCTATGTAGTGTTTGTGTAGCTGCATGTATAAGTGTATGTTATGTAGTGTGTGTGTATCTGCATGTATAAGTGTATGCTATGTAGTGTGTGTGTAGCTGCATGTATAAGTGTATGTTATGTAGTGTGTGTGTATCTGCATGTATAAGTGTATGCTATGTAGTGTGTGTGTAGCTGCATGTATAAGTGTATGTTATGTAGTGTGTGTGTATCTGCATGTATAATTGTATGTTATGTAGTGTGTGTGTGTATCTGCATGTATAAGTGTATGCTATGTAGTGTGTGTGTGTAGCTGCATGTATAAGTGTATGTTATGTAGTGTGTGTGTAGCTGCATGTATAAGTGTATGTTATGTAGTGTGTGTGTCTATCTGCATGTATAATTGTATGTTATGTAGTGTGTGTGTCTATCTGCATGTATAAGTGTATGCTATGTAGTGTGTGTGTATCTGCATGTGTAAGTGTATGTTATGTAGTGTGTGTGTGTATCTGCATGTATAATTGTTTGTTATGTAGTGTGTGTGTATCTGCATGTATAAGTGTATGCTATGTAGTGTGTTTTTGTAGCTGCATGTATAATTGTATGTTATGTAGTGTGTGTGTCTATCTGCATGTATAATTGTATGTTATGTAGTGTGTGTGTCTATCTGCATGTATAAGTGTATGCTATGTAGTGTGTGTGTATCTGCATGTGTAAGTGTATGCTATGTAGTGTGTGTGTGTATCTGCATGTGTAATTGTATGTTATGTAGTGTGTGTGTGTGTAGCTGCATGTATAATTGTATGTTATGTAGTGTGTGTAGCTGCATGTATAATTGTATGTTATGTAGTGTGTGTGTAGCTGCATGTGTAATTGTATGTTATGTAGTGTGCGTGTATCTGCATGTATAATTGTATGTTATGTAGTGTGTGTGTGTAGCTGCATGTATAATTGTATGTTATGTAGTGTGTGTGTGTAGCTGCATGTGTAATTGTATGTTATGTAGTGTGTGTGTAGCTGCATGTATAATTGTATGTTATGTAGTGTGTGTGTGTAGCTGCATGTATAATTGTATGTTATGTAGTGTGTGTGTGTAGCTGCATGTATAATTGTATGTTATGTAGTGTGTGTGTGTAGCTGCATGTATAATTGTATGTTATGTAGTGTGTGTATCTGCATGTATAATTGTATGTTATGTAGTGTGTGTATCTGCATGTATAATTGTATGTTATGTAGTGTGTGTATCTGCATGTATAATTGTATGTTATGTAGTGTGTATCTGCATGTATAATTGTATGCTATGTAGTGTGTATCTGCATGTATAATTGTATGCAATGTAGTGTGTGTGTGTATCTGCATGTATAATTGTATGTTATGTAGTGTGTGTGTGTAGCTGCATGTATAATTGTATGCTATGTAGTGTGTGTGTATCTGCATGTATAATTGTATGCTATGTAGTGTGTGTTTATCTGCATGTGTGTGTGCTATGTAGTGTGTGTAGCTGCATGTATAATTGTATGCTATGTAGTGTGTGTTTATCTGCATGTATAATTGTATGCTATGTAGTGTGTGTGTATCTGCATGTATAATTGTATGTTATGTAGTGTGTGTGTGTGTAGCTGCATGTATAATTGTATGCTATGTAGTGTGTGTGTATCTGCATGTATAATTGTATGTTATGTAGTGTGTGTGTATCTGCATGTATAATTGTATGTTATGTAGTGTGTGTATGTGTACCTGCATGTATAATTGTATGTTATGTAGTGTGTGTGTATCTGCATGTATACTTGTATGCTATGTAGTGTGTGTGTGTATCTGCATGTATAATTGTATGTTATGTAGTGTGTGTGTATCTGCATGTATACTTGTATGCTATGTAGTGTGTGTGTGTATCTGCATGTATACTTGTATGCTATGTAGTGTGTGTGTGTATCTGCATGTATAATTGTATACTATGTAGTGTGTGTGTATCTGCATGTATAATTGTATGCTATGTAGTGTGTGTGTGTGTGTATCTGCATGTATAATTGTATGTTATGTAGTGTGTGTGTGTAGCTGCATGTATAATTGTATGCTATGTAGTGTGTGTGTATCTGCATGTATAATTGTATGTTATGTAGTGTGTGTGTATCTGCATGTATAATTGTATGTTGTGTATGTGTACCTGCATGTATAATTGTATGTTATGTAGTGTGTGTGTATCTGCATGTATACTTGTATGCTATGTAGTGTGTGTGTGTGTATCTGCATGTATACTTGTATGCTATGTAGTGTGTGTGTGTATCTGCATGTATAATTGTATACTATGTAGTGTGTGTGTATCTGCATGTATAAGTGTATGCTATGTAGTGTGTGTGTGTGTATCTGCATGTATAATTGTATGTTATGTAGTGTGTGTGTATCTGCATGTATACTTGTATGCTATGTAGTGTGTGTGTGTATCTGCATGTATAATTGTATACTATGTAGTGTGTGTGTATCTGCATGTATAATTGTATGCTATGTAGTGTGTGTGTGTATCTGCAAGTATAATTGTATGTTATGTAGTGTGTGTGTGTCTGCATGTATAAGTCTATGCTATGTAGTGTGTGTGTGTATCTGCAAGTATAATTGTATACTATGTAGTGTGTGTGTATCTGCATGTATAATTGTATGCTATGTAGTGTGTGTTTGTATCTGCATGTATAATTGTATGTTATGTAGTGTGTGTGTGTGTGTGTAGCTGCCTGTATAAGTGTATGCTATGTAGTGTGTGTGTATCTGCATGTATAATTGTATGCTATATAGTGTGTGTGTATCTGCATGTATAAGTGTATGTTATGTAGTGTGTGTGTAGCTGCCTGTATAATTGTATGCTATGTAGTGTGTTTGATTTGCTGCCTAAGAGTATTAAAAGATATTACTTTATTTAGAATTGTATTTAAATTACTTTGGTCTTATGACTTTTTTAAGCCCCATCCCTGCTCCACTTTTGCGTGTGTGTGGGGGGGGTCCCTCTTTTGAATTTTGAAATGTAGGGAGGTATTAGTAATATTGCTTACTATGCTTTTTGAATGTACCTTGGTTTTGCTGTCCTTTCTTGTTTTATTTGGCTGCCAAGAGGTTAAATTCAATAAGAGCAGAAGGGAAAGGGACGTTGGGGTTTCACCTGAGAAGCTAAATAACCATTTGAGTCTGTTTGAAGTTATTCTAATTGAGGAAGAGAGTGCCACTTGCACAGACAGCAACATGTGCTGCACCAGCCCTGCAGGAAAAGGGATGCCAGGAACCTCCATTTACATCATTTAGAACACTTACCAGACAGTGCAGCAGAAGGGAAGACATTGCACTTGTGTCTGGTAACTGCTGTGCTTCTGCAGGACACAACATGAGCTCCAGTAACACAGAGCTTCCTGAGATTGGGGTTGGGTCCCAGTGCTGCTGTCAAGCTCCTCTAACAGAAGCCAGCAGATCTCTTTCAGAGAGACAGTGCACCATGATACTTCTGCCTGTACTGTGCTCTCTGCTTCTCTGTGCTTCAGGGACTTCCCCTACCTCAGTCACAGTGATGACCAGCGTATCCCCCTTGCTGTAAGGCAGAATAATCGTGAAGCTGCCTCTATGCCATACAATATGCTGGCCCAGCACACCCCTGGTTAGCATATTATGCTATGGAACGCTTTAACTAAACATAATATCTGTTTACAGTGGAAACAGATATTGGTTTTAGTTAAAGAGCTCCATAGTATAATTCCACATGTACCACAAGCACAAATCACCTACTCCTAAGCCAGCTCTGTAGCCTGTAAGCGTGAATGCAGCGCCAGCTGACAGAGGGTGGGGCTTGTGCGTGTGATGGTTACAGCGGCTTCATGTGACGTTAGTAGTTCACTCTGCCTCAACATGCTCCAGACTCCTGGCAGCCTACATGAAATTGTCTGAAACGCACTTACATTATCAGCCCTGGGCCCCTAGTTCATAGGGCCCCTGACACCAGTCACCCCTTTCACCCCCTGATGGCGGCCCTGCTTTGCTCTCTTGCATCTTTGCCTCTTTTAATATATGCTAGTATCTTACTATTTACAGTTTCTTTCTTTTTTTTTTAACCCCTCAGATGCTAGAGAACTGCAACACAGTGCTATCACTATGCTATAGCCCCATCTAGCTAACAAGGGGTTAAATAAGTTTAACAATCTAGGCCCATCAAGTCTGGCCCTATTTGCTATAAAGTGTAAGCTTAATTCGTTTTTAGGATAGCCTTATGCTTACCCCAGGCATTCTTGAAGTCCCCCACAGTATTTTGTGTCTTTGATCGCATTTTTCTCTGTGTGTTTTTTTTTTCTGATATGAAATAAACAGTAATAATGCTAAAACTTCAGATGTGTCCTCTCAGAAATAAACAATTTTACATTTAAAGCAGTTTGCTTCCTGTTAGTATCCGACTCAAGCAGTGACATCATCAGAAGGCAGAACAGAGCTTCAGCTTTCATGGGACAGAAATTATTCTCCAGTGGGAGGGTAAAATAATAAGAAAAACAAATCAAGTGGAGTTTATTGACAATGGACAAAAGTCCATATCAAAACACATTTACTATAATGTGCATAAAATCAAGCCTGTAATTTACACAGTACCAGCGTGTGCACCATGATTGTCCGACAAGTGAGGAATCCCCATCACTGAACGCCGCTAACCCGCGTCTCTAGATCACACAAGTAACTGCCAGCTCGTGACCTCAGGACGCCCCATGATGGAACTAGCAAAGTCAGGTGATCAGATTGCCTCTACGTGTTTCTCTCGGTCCGCGGCCGGGCTTTTTCAAGAGGAATTTCCAAGCTCAGCCTTGCGTCCACTCCAGCCACTGCAGCGCTTAAACCAGATCCAAATTCATAGGGTGGACTAAACCTAGTGTCTGTACCAATCACAGGATCCAGCGCAAACATATTATGGGACGGGTTTAACTACACCACTATAAAGTGAGGAGGTTTCCTTTCCCTCTTGAAAAAAGCCCGGCAGTGGACAGGGAGAAACGCGTAGAGGTACCTGACTTTGCTGGTTCTAGTATGGGGCGTCCTGAGGACACGAGCTGGCAGTTACTCGTGTGATCTAGAGATGCAGTTTAGCTGCGTTCAGTGACGAGTTGTTGCACACGCTGGTACTGTGTAAATTACAGGCTTGATTTTATGCACATTATAGTAAGTGTGTTTTTATATGCGCATTGGTCCATTGTTAAAGAACTCCACTTGATTCGAGTTTGCGCTCTGTTTTTTTCTTCTTATATCCATGTATTGCTGGGAGAAAAGCTTAGTATAAAGAGGGCAGCACTCGAATGAAGGACTGATTCAAAGAAGGTTCAAGGTCTCTGCTGTTTGTATGTTTGGATCTACCCATAATTACCTTCGATCTTCTATCTAGAGGTACTCTATATGCTATTGTGAATATAGCAGGGGAGGTCTAATCTCTTGGAACATTAATCCCAATGATTTTTTGAGACGATAATATATCTTTGCAATATTATCTGCTGCATTATTTATTCTGTTTTGTTTTATGTTGAACAATATCATTTTGGAATATATTACGGCTGATACTGCTTACTTATGCATTTTTAGGGTTGTAGCGATTGTAGCTCAAAATATTTAGTTTGAATTGGGCCAGTGGGAGGGGGGTTAGTTAGATGAGATCACCAGGTGGGACAAAGCCTCAGCTGTCATGGGACAGAAATTATTCTCCAGTGGGATGGGAGCTAGTTAGCCTAGATCACCAGACGGGACAAAGCCTCAGCTATCATGGGACAGAAATTATTCTCCAGTGGGAGGGGGGTTAGTTAGATGAGATCACCAGGCAGGACAAGGCCTCAGCTGTCATGTGACAGAAATTATTCTCCAGTGGGAGGGGGCTAGTTTGCTGAGATCATCAGGTGGGACAAAGCCTCAGCTGTCATGTGACAGAAATTATTCTCCAGTGGGAGGAGGGCTAGTTAGCTGAGATCACAAGGAGGGACAGAGCCTCAACTATTCTGTAAAAGACAAATTATACCCCAGCGGAGCAACTTTTTAGATGACATCACTGCCTCAGCTATGCAGTGTATCTATGGCTCCCACCTCCCTGTGACATCACCCAAATAGCAGCCCCCCCCCCAACTTGAGAATAATTTTCTTTCACAGCATAGCTGAGGCTCTGTTCTGCCTCCTGATGATGTCACTGCTGGAGTTAGTTACCCGCAAGCAGCATACTTCTTTTATTTAGAAGGCTGCATCAGTGCTGATTAAAAGTAAACTGTAGCACCCAGATCTACATGTCCCAGGTGTCAGGCCATACAAGTTCCACACCCCTGCAATAATATCTGGAAACTAATGTTTAATATATATCATTTTTGCTGGGGCCAGTGCCATTTAGGGGCTGATAAAAAATGAATTCCTGCACTAATCAAGCAATCACTGTACATGCTGCAGAATCAGACATAAATTACAGTTAAAACAGGCAAAATAAATAATACAAAGGTTCCTTGTCACTTTAAACCTTATTACCTTGAGGGGGGACAATACTTATAAGGAATCTTGGGCAACAACATTCTCACTGCTCCAAGAAAGATGAACATATAATTGCACCTACCATAATTTAGATTTCTTGGCTCATAGCCATAAGCACAGTTGTTAAAGGCTAGTTCTAATCTCCCAAATGGGTGGACATAAACATCACCCCTCACGTCTGGTCACTTTCCTTGATTTGAACACAACGCTAAAATACATAATTACGAGCATTAATTATTTAATTGGGGTTACTATTCAAATAAAAAGTAATAGAGAGAACTGATTGCTGAATATACAATTACACATTTTAAAGGGGCACTAAACCGAATTTTTTTCTTTAATGATTCAGATAGAGCATGCAATTTTTTTTTTTTAATATCTCTTCAGTTTAATTTTTAAACAAACATATTCAGAGAGCAGAAAAACAGAAAAAAATATATACAAAAAAGCGTTTACCTCACAGAAGACAGTACTACTTCATTATAAATACAAAACCGAGAATTGAAAAAAATTCAAAAATCATATTTACTCCCTTAAAAAGGAGAACTAAAACATTAAACCATGTCTCAGTTCATTTATTATACTATACAAAAGTTCACTTCTTAATGGTGCAATTCTGCCTTATTGTAATAAAAGGGGGGGGGGCAAGGGGAGAACGGGGGTGAGGAGCGGGGGAAAGGAGAGCGAGTCGGCTTACCAGAATCCTAATAAAACTATTTCTAAATGGAAAAATCAAATAATCAATTTCTCTAGGAGGTAGACTTTTTATAAAAGGGGACCATCTTTTGAAAAAGATATATATCTCGATCATTATTCATATCTGTGTCATATTGTTCTATTATACATTGTTTTTTTCAGATAATTTTTAATTTCCACGATATTGGGAATATCTCCTTTTTTTCCAGTGATGAAAAATTAAATTCCTAGTTATAAGAATAATCATATAAACATTTTTACAGTGTTGATTTTGGCTTCCCTCCCATAGGAAGATTATATGTTGTAGATATATCTATATTATATTCGGTGTACGGCATCTTCAAAACATTAATAATCCAATATTCTATTTTCTGCCACATTTGTCTGATTCTGGGACATCCCCATAGCATATAAACAAGATCAGCTGGAGGAAGAGAACATTTTGGACAAACCTTAAACTTAACGTTCCCCCATCTATATCCCTTTGCGGGGGTAAAATAAGTCCTGTAAAGTAATTTAACCTGGGACTCTCTCCAAGTTGAGGACAGTGTGGTTTGTGAAACTAATGAAATAGATCTTTGGATCTTTTCCTGATCAGTATTAATTTGGGGGTTTAAAAAGTTCTACTGTTGAGATAATTCAAGGTGATTAAGATCTCCTCTTTTTGATAGCAGTAGTTGATACCATAATGAGATAGAATATATGCCATTCCTAACTAAAGGGAGTTTTTTTCAAAAGTCCCTAGGACCAATTCCATCCATGTTCTGAAGCTAGGTTAAAGATGTAATGTCTGACTTGTAAGTAGGCAAATACGTCTTTATTAGGGAGATTAAATTCTGCACTCAATGTGTCAAAATATTTGACTGATTATATTCCTAAATCTACCAACTGAAATAAAACAGATTGGGAGCCTAGTTAAAATTCTGGGTTGCCTAAGATGGTTTGGAATTTAGGGATATGCAAATAAATTCCTATCATTGTAAGCAGCTTCCAAAATGCTTGTATTGGTGTAAATAGGGTTTTAATTTGTTTTATATCTTAGGGTATAGATTTGGATCTACAGTGAATCAAAACAATAGGAGAGAATGGGTAGGCTATGCTACGTTCAAGTGCATTGTTGGTAAAATAATCTGTGTCCAAGATCCAATCAGGTATTACCCTGGACAAAAACACTAAAGAACGGGTTATGCCATACCTCCGATTTTTTTTTTGGTAAGGAACGTTTATTGAGGGAGATTCTTGTTGTTGTTTTTTGTTGTTTTTTTTTGCCAAATAAAGCGGCGTAGTGAAACATTTAATTCTTATAGCTTTTGCTTTCAACATGGGGTATTTTTAAGAAAAATATAAAACTTTTGGCAGAAGAATCATTTTGAACAAAGCAATCCTTCCAATAGAAAGCGGGAAGTTCTGCCAGTTTTTCATATCTTCTTTAGTTTTATCCAGAACAGGGAGGATGTTGAGATTATACCAAGTTTCCAGTTAAAAGAAGATATAAATACCCATGTATTTAAAGGTCTTAGTTACTGTTTTAAAGGGAGTATCAGTAAGGGAATCTGTATTTTACCTCAGCCATAGAATCTCTGATTTAGAGGCATTAACTTTATAACCGGAAAAGGAGCCAAAGTGGTCAATAATTGAGAAAAGCTTTGGAATATTAATTTTAGAGTTAGATATATATAGCAAAATGTTGTCCGCGTAAAGTGCAATTTTTAGTTCTACTTGTCTTATCTTGATTCCATCTATATATTGCCTAATCATGATAGCCAAGGGCTCAATCACTATGTCAAATAGCAGTGGGGATAACGGGCACCCCTGTTGCTTTCCCCTATTAAGGGTTATCTCAGAAGATTCTAAATTATTAACGATCAGTTTCATACAGGGATTGTTATATAATCTGTTAATAAATTTGACAACATTTTCTTTGAAGCCAAATCTAGCGAAAGATGTTAATAAATGATCATGATGAACTGAATCGAAGGCTTTTTCCGCATTGATTGATATAATTGCTGCGTCAGGATAAACGGAGCCTTCCTTTAGAGATTGTTCCTCTAGAAAGTTAAAGTGACCAAAAGTTAAAGGGACAGTATACTGTAAAATTGTGTTTCCCTTAATGTGTTTTCAATTTCTTCTTTTACCAGCTGCAGAGTATACAATGTATGAAATTTGCTTTTTTTAAGGCTTATTTGTGTATATGAATTAGCTGATTTTGTGTTTTGAAGCCACAACCTAATAAAATGGGTTGAGCTTGTAGGTATAATCAGATCTCATTACTTTATCACATTGTGTAAATATACATGCTTCTTTATCTTATATCTGTCCATAAACCAATCACCAATACTTGGAGAGAACAATGGAAAATTAACATTTTATTACCTTATCTCTTCTATAACCCACTGGGAGTGTAATTTCTTCTACTGGCTGTGTAAAGACAGCTTGGCCTTGAGGCCAAAAACTTTCATGATGGGTGGGGATACCACAGGCTAAATCAACTATTTAAAATTCCAGTATCTGGGTAATGGAAATTCTTGTAAACAATTTAATACACTCCAGCAGGTAACGGAGATCATTGGGAACGCATTAAAGGGAAGACATATTTTGAGTAAACTGTCCCTTTAAAAATCTAATTTTGGCTGCCGAATTTTGTTTATGAAGGAAACCTCCTGGTCTTTGTGTATGTTGTAAGATAATGCAGGTTGTAATATAGAAGCTAAAATAAAGTTTAGTAGTTTATAGTCCATATTAAGGAGTGCTATGGGTCTATAGTATTCTTTCTTTAAGGGGATCTTTCCCAGATTTTAATATTAACATTGTAAAAGAAGCTGAAAAGTAAGGTGAAATGGGCCTATTTTTAGTATAATTATAGTTATAAAGATTCTCCAGATGGGGAACTATCAACTGTACAAGAATTTTATAGAATTCATTCGGCAACACATCTGGGCCAGGTGCTTTATTAAAAAGGTAAGTTATTAATCGCTTTGATGATTTCAACATCAGTAATAGGGTAATTGATCGTGTCAACTAAATCAGAAGGTAGGGATGGATTAGTGATTTTCCCCCAAAAGTCTTCTCTATGCAAGTGATTAGATTCTTTGAAAGAATCTCTTGCTATCTTTATATAAAAATTAGGAATGTATAGCTAAAGTGCCGGCACATTTTTGGTTGAGAACCTGGGTTATGCTTGTTTATTAGTTTGCTAAATGTAGCCACCAATAAGCAAGTGCTATCCAGGGTGGTGGACCTAAAATTGGATGGCAAGCTTTAAAGAGACACTAAATGCACATTTTTTTCTTTAATGATTCAGATAGAGCATACAATTTTAAGCGACTTTCTAATTTACTACTATTATCAATGTTTCTTCTTTCTCTTGCTATCTTTATTTAAAAAGCAGGAATGTGATGCATAGGAGCCGGCTCATTTTTGGTTGATTACCTTTGTTATGCTTGCTTATTGGTGGGTAAATGTCAGCCTCCAATAAGCAAGCTTTATCCATGGAGCTGAACCTAAAATGGGCTGGCTGCTAAGATTTACATTCATGATTTTCAAATAAAGATAGCAAGAGAACGGAGCAAAATTGATAATAGGAGTAAATTAGAAAGTTGCTTAAAATTGTATTCTCTATCTGAATCGTGAAAGAAAAAAAATGTGGGTTTAGTATCCATTTAACCAATAATAATTTTACTCAATAGAAATGTAGCTTAGTGGTAACACAAATGTATATACTGTATGTTTCAGATGCAATTTAATTTATTAAATATGACATCTATGTTTCTATATTGTACAAATTTAACGTGAAAACTGTAAATACATTTAGAATATGACAGAATATTTTAATAGCTAAAAAGTGAATCTTATATGCCAAATAATACCAGCAGAGATGCAAGATAGCATGCAGTCTTTTAAAAGATAGTTCACGTGTGTAACATGTTCACGTCTGCAAAAGGTTTCTTTCATATTTGTATGATGGCTGCAGACCCTCCACAATAAACACATTTTTAAACTATTGTTGAGAACACATGGCTTCATAAAGGGACACTAAATACATTTCATGCACCTCCCTCTAATCATGGGGGCTGCTATTATGGAACCTAGGTTTAACTGCAGGTATGTAAAGAAAGGTACTGCACATGTGCAACACATCAGCATGGAATGTAGTGAAAGCTAGATTTCAACATGGCGGCACTCATGACTAGAGGAAGGCAGGTAATAACCTCAGTACTAGGCTTATAAAATGTATTTAGTGTTTAATGTCCCTTTAAACTTGTAAACAATGAGAAGCGGTGATATGACAGAGACCTTCATTTATATTATGGCAGGGTTCCACAAATTTGATCAAAATCTAGGAGCCAGCATCTTGATGTATGTGTGTGTGTGTATATGTATGTGTGTATATGTATGTGTGTATATATATATATATATATATATATATATATATATATATATATATATATATATATATATATATATATATATATATATATATATATATATACTGTGTGTATGTATGTATGTATGTGTGTGTGTGTGTGTGTGTGTGTGTGTGTGTGTATGTGTGTATATATATATATATACTGTGTGTATGTATGTATGTGTGTGTGTGTGTGTGTGTGTGTGTATGTGTGTATATATATATATACTGTGTGTATGTATGTATGTATGTATGTGTGTGTGTGTGTGTGTATGTGTGTGTATATATATATATATATATACTGTGTGTATGTATGTATGTATGTATGTGTGTGTGTGTGTATGTGTGTATATATATATATATACTGTGTGTATGTATGTATGTATGTGTGTGTGTGTGTGTGTGTGTGTATATATATATATATACTGTGTGTATGTATGTATGTGTGTGTGTGTGTGTGTGTGTATGTGTGTATATATATATATATACTGTGTGTATGTATGTATGTATGTATGTGTGTGTGTGTGTGTGTGTGTGTATGTGTGTATATATATATATATATACTGTGTGTATGTATGTATGTATGTATGTATGTGTGTGTGTGTGTATGTGTGTATATATATATATATACTGTGTGTATGTATGTATGTATGTGTGTGTGTGTGTATGTGTGTATATATATATATATATACTGTGTGTATGTATGTATGTATGTATGTGTGTGTGTGTGTGTGTGTGTATGTGTGTATATATATATATATACTGTGTGTATGTATGTATGTATGTATGTGTGTGTGTGTGTATGTGTGTATATATATATATATACTGTGTGTATGTATGTATGTATGTATGTGTGTGTGTGTGTGTGTATGTGTGTATATATATATATATATATTGGACTGCAGTCACTGAATTTGTACAGCATCACGCAATACACATGAAATGAAAATAACTCCCTCCCCACCCCTTATAACCTCATTAGTAAAGAGACATTGCAGGAGGTTTTAGAAAGTGAGGGGGCTTGGCCAAAGTTAGATTTGTACTTCCCAGCAGCAAGGCCTAGAAAAGATCCAGACTCACAAGCCAAAATTTTTGTTGAGGCTGTTGGCAGCTGGCGGGTGTCTTGGGCATTCTAAACCAGGGCGCCAGGGTTTGGTGAGCCCTGTATTATGGGCTTTAATAAAGCTGAGATTTAAAAATTTTTCACAAAATGATCAACACCAGGACAAGGGGTAATAATCTTATGTTGAAGCGTAGTAGGTTTAAGAGTAATTTGGGGAAGCACTTCTTCACAGAAATAAATCTCTACATTAGTATACACCAATTTTCATATAACTGCATGTAATAGACACTACTATAAAGAATAAGATGCACAGATACTGATCTAAAAATCCAGCATAAAACCTTTTTAAAACTTACTTAGAAGATCCCAGTTTAGCTCCGTTAAAAAGGTAGCTGGAACACCCATTGCAAGTGGAAAATAGCAGACACCCCCACCCCCTTTCCTTGCATATGAAAAGACCTTTTACACAAACGGGAGCAAGCTGTAGTAGGTATACGTCAGTATTCTTCTAAAACTTTGTGGCTTGGTTAGGAGTCTGAAAATCAGAGCAATGTTATTTAAAAATAAGCAAAACTATACATTTAAAAAAACAAACAAAAAAAACCTGTATGGGCTATATAAATGGATCATCTAAAAAACATTTATGCAAAGAAAAATCTAATGTACAATGTACCTTTTAAATAAAACAAGCAACAAAATCTCTCACTTACCTGCACATTTTATTCAAGATTGCCACAGCTGTCTGCATGGTCTCTGTGCTCAGTGTGCTCAGAGTGAGTAAAATTCTTCAATATGAGATGCGCTTGTCCTATACTGTTCCTTGTAAAGACTCCATTCTAGGAACGAGAGAGGGATATTAAAGGGTCATGATACCCAATTTTTTTCTTTCATGATTTAGATACAGCATGTCATTTTAAACAACTTTCTAATTTACTTCTATTATCTAATTTGCTTCATTCTCTTGATATCACTTGCTGAAAAGCATATCTAGATATGCTCAGTAGCTGCTGATTGGTTGCTGCACATAAAGGCCTTGTGTGATTGGCTCACACATGTACATTGCTATTTCTTCAACAAAGGATATCTAAAGAATTGAGCAAATTAGATAATAGAAGTAAATTGGAAAGTTGTTTAAAATTGCATGCCCTATCTGAATCAAGAAAGTTTAATTTTGACTAGACTGTCCCTTTAATTATATATGACAATAATGTCACTGTCAGGCTTTTATAGACTCTCTTAGACCCCTGCTCTCTTTCATTATGAAAACCTGCACTACGTTTACTTGTTCGGACCCCTGCTGTCACGTGTTTACTGATAGCTACAGTAGGTGTTACGGAGCGGTTGTTAGTAGTTCCTGCAACAATAAAGCCCCCCTTGAGAATAATCGGTGCATTGCGCATGCGCAAGTTTGCGGGACCACGCAAATTCGACTAGATTCAATTTTGGGAGACTCAATGCATCAGGATGGTGTAGGGGTAGAAGGGCTCAGGCGGCCATCTCTAAACGTCCGAGGATAAAATAGTTGATTTACTTGCACATTTCTTACTGTTCCACTTTGGGATACTGTTTGATGTATTTAGCTTCAATAACCTTTTACATATATTTAGGAATATTTTTTAGGTTGACTGTCCCTTTTAAAGGGACATGAAACCTATATTTTTTATTTCAGGATTCATATAGAGCACATAATTTGAAACAACTTTCCAGTTAACTTCTATTATCCAATTGGCTTTATTCTCTATTGAAAAAGCAGTAACGCACTAATGGGAGCTAGCTGAACACATTGCGTGATATTATAAAAACTATCAAATGTAACACTGGTTAATGCAGCAACCATTTAAACTTTAGTGTTGAGTGATATTCCTGTATGTATTTATTATACCTTTTAAATAGTAAAAAGGACATATTGGTGTTGCTGTGGCAATTTACATCCCAATTTTACATCTCCAGCCCTAAGAGAACATATAGACATTTTATATAAAAGAGATACATAGCATGTACCCTGTTTATGTTCTAATCTATAGCAAATGATATATAGACATTGGAGAGAGAATAAAAAGAGGGAAAATGGAGAGTCAAGGAGAAAGAGATATACATCCCCCAACTGTCCCGATTTTAGGAGTCTGTCCCGGGAAGCTTGCCATCTGTCCCGCATTGCCCCATGCATTTTTAAAAAAAAACATTTTTTAAATTCTATTGTGCCCATACCCAGAAGCAGCTGCTTTTTCTCTCCCAGGGTTAGATACATTTGCCCAGAAGCTGCCAGCTTTTCTCTCCCAGGGTTAGATACATTTGCCCAGAAGCAGACGGCTTTTCTCTCCCAGGGTTTGATACAGTTTATATCTTCTGCCACGTTATTTACTGGGTGAGCTACATTTCTCCAGCAGCAGCTGGCTCTGTCCCTGGGTTAGTTACATTTGTCCCATTGTCACAGGCTCAGCCCCTTCCATGAGCTCTGGATCCAGCTCCCTGTGGAAAACGAATGGTGTGTGGAGGAGGAAGAAGGCTGTATACCCTCTGACCTCAGGTAATGGTGACCTCTAACCTCTGGTAATGATGATGTCTAAACCCTGGTGATAATACTAGCATGCCTTCAGTTTTATATGATGAGCAGTGCTAACACCAGGGTAATGAACAGTAGCAGCCTCAGACTGTCAGCTAATGTGCCTGCCAACCCCAGGACCCCATACAATGAATTCTGCCAATACAGATACCCATGAAATGCATAGTGCCAGCCCTAGAACCTCATATAATGATTATGCCAATACAGATACCCATGAAATGCTAAGTGCCAACCCCAGGACCCCATACAATGAATTCTGCCAATACAGATACCCATGAAATGCATAGTTCCAGCCCTAGAATCTCATATAATGATTATGCCAATACAGATACCCAGGAAATACATAGTGCTAACACCAGGGTAACAAACAGTGGCAGCCTTAGACTGACAGCTAATGTGCCTGCCAACCCCAGAACCCCATACAATGAATTACAGATACCCATATATGATGTAGTGTGTGTATCTGTATGTGTGTGTGTGTGTACCTGCATGTATAATTGTATGTTATGTAGTGTGTGTGTGTACCTGCATGTATAATTGTATGTTATGTAGTGTGTGTGTATCTGCATGTATAATTGTATGCTATGTAGTGTGTGTGTATCTGCATGTATAATTGTATGCTATGTAGTGTGTATGTATCTGCATGTATAATTGTATGCTATGTAGTGTGTGTGTCTGCATGTATAATTGTATGCTATGTAGTGTGTGTGTAAATGCATGTATAATTGTATGCTATGTAGTGTGTGTGTGTAAATGCATGTGTAAGTATGTGCTATGTAGTGTGTGTGTATCTGCATGTATAATTGTATGCTAGGTAGTGTGTGTGTCTGCATGTATAACTGTATGCTATGTAGTGTGTATGTATCTGCATGTATAATTATATGCTATGTAGTGTGTGTGTATCTGCATGTATAATTGTATGCTATGTAGTGTGTGTGTGTATCTGCATGTGTAAGTGTGTGCTATGTAGTGTGTGTGTCTGCATGTATAATTGTATGCTTTGTATTGTGTGTGTATCTGCATGTATAATTGTATGCTATGTAGTGTGTGTGTGTATCTGCATGTATAATTGTATGCTATGTAGTGTGTGTGTCTGCATGTATAATTGTATGCTTTGTATTGTGTGTGTATCTGCATGTATAATTGTATGCTATGTAGTGTGTGTGTAAATGCATGTGTAAGTATGTGCTATGTAGTGTGTGTGTATCTGCATGTATAATTGTATGCTATGTAGTGTGTGTGTGTATCTGCATGTGTAAGTGTGTGCTATGTAGTGTGTGTGTCTGCATGTATAATTGTATGCTTTGTATTGTGTGTGTATCTGCATGTATAATTGTATGCTATGTAGTGTGTGTGTGTATCTGCATGTATAATTGTATGCTATGTAGTGTGTGTGTCTGCATGTATAATTGTATGCTTTGTATTGTGTGTGTATCTGCATGTATAATTGTATGCTATGTAGTGTGTGTGTGTACCTGCATGTACAATTGTAGGCTATGTAGTGTGTGTGTATCTGCATGTATAATTGTATGCTATGTAGTGTGTATGTATCTGCATGTATAATTGTATGCTATGTAGTGTGTATGTATCTGCATGTATAATTGTATGCTATGTAGTGTGTGTGTCTGCATGTATAATTGTATGCTATGTAGTGTGTGTGTAAATGCATGTATAATTGTATGCTATGTAGTGTGTGTGTGTAAATGCATGTGTAAGTATGTGCTATGTAGTGTGTGTGTATCTGCATGTATAATTGTATGCTAGGTAGTGTGTGTGTCTGCATGTATAATTGTATGCTATGTAGTGTGTATGTATCTGCATGTATAATTATATGCTATGTAGTGTGTGTGTATCTGCATGTATAATTGTATGCTATGTAGTGTGTTTGTGTCTGCATGTATAATTGTATGCTATGTAGTGTGTGTGTAAATGCATGTGTAAGTATGTGCTATGTAGTGTGTGTGTATCTGCATGTATAATTGTATGCTATGTAGTGTGTGTGTATCTGCATGTGTAAGTGTGTGCTATGTAGTGTGTGTGTCTGCATGTATAATTGTATGCTATGTAGTGTGTGTGTGTATCTGCATGTATAATTGTATGCTATGTAGTGTGTGTGTCTGCATGTATAATTGTATGCTATGTAGTGTGTGTGTATCTGCATGTGTAAGTGTGTGCTATGTAGTGTGTGTGTATCTGCATGTGTAAGTGTGTGCTATGTAGTGTGTGTGTATCTGCATGTTTATGTGTGTGCTATGTAGTGTGTGTGTCTGCATGTATAATTGTATGCTTTGTAGTGTGTGTGTATCTGCATGTATAATTGTATCCTATGTAGTGTGTGTGTATCTGCATGTATAATTGTATGCTATGTAGTGGTGTGTGTATCTGCATGTATAATTGTATGCTTTGTAGTGTGTGTGTATCTGCATGTATAATTGTATGCTATGTAGTGTGTGTATCTGCATGTATAATTGTATGCTATGTACAACAACCTCCCCCAAAACAATTGTTGACACAACCACATCGTTACACACTGAGAGAACAACAACACAGAATGAATACACAATGAAACCAAGTAATGTGATTAATGTATCCACATATACCCTTAATAAAATGGAAATGCAAGTACTTGAATATGGTTTGGGTTTCTGTCCTGACAGAAGGTTTGACATCTTTCAAACCATCATAGATGTCAATCGTTTTGTCAGGAAATTAACCCTTAAAAAACATTTTTCTTCGAAAATTAATCCGGACCAATCGATCAGAGAAAATACTTCTTCTGATGTTGGGTATCCGGATTTAGGGTTCACTGAAGCTTGTAGTATGGTGGCCTTGGAAAGTCTAGCAGTAGAATCAGATACTAATTCAGAATCTACTAATGGTCAATTACCTAAGTTGAAGCCAAGTACAGATTTTTACCCAATACACAATAGGGGAAAAGCTCTGGAAACATTTCACAAAAGAGTCATTGAAGATTTACATCTTCTTAATAAAAACAATACCAAGCCATCACACAACCTCTCTAAACGGGAAAATGAGGCTATTGCCTCACTTAAAAATAATGAATTGATCGTGATACGACAATCCGATAAGGGAGGTAGTGTGGTGGTCATGGATCGCACACAGTACGTTGGTGAAGCTTTACGTCAATTAAGTGACACCAATGTTTATCCGGCTTTGAAAAGAAATCCAAGTAGTGAGTTTCAATATGAACTGGGGCAGATCCTGGACGACGGAGTAGCCATGGGCATCTTGGATAAGCAAACAGCAGATGCCCTGTATGTTAAACATCCGCTAACTCCGGTCTTCCATCATCTGCCTAAGGTCCATAAAAGCTTAAATGACATTAAGGGCCGACCAATTGTATCAGGTATTGGCTCACTATTGGAGCCCCTTTGTGACTGGTTAGACAAAATTTTACAACCTTTTGTACTTGCACTACCCAGTTACATTAGGGATACTACGCATGTCTTGAGGATTCTGGATGACATTGAATGGAGACAGGAGTACAGTTGGCTCACCATCGATGTGACCTCGCTGTACTCCAGTATTCCCCACGATATGGGTTTGGAGGCTATTTCATTTTTTCTTAATAAAGATTCCAGCATTTGTGAAACAACGATTGAGTATTTGATGAGAGTAACACAATTTCTTTTGGAACACAACTATTTCTTCTTTGAGGGGGTGTTCTATCTGCAGCAACAGGGCACAGCGATGGGGGCAAAATTTGCCCCCTCTTTTGCTAACTTATTCATGGGCTGGCTCGAACGCATGTTTCTGTATGATGAGAGAAACCCCTTCAGGGAAGAAATACTTGTCTATAAACGCTTCATTGATGACCTCATTTTTATTTGGTCATCAACAGAAGCTAGAGCTTCTGAATTTGTCGTGTATCTAAATGCCAGTGATAATGGACTGAACTTTACATTTGAGTGGCAAAAAAATAAGGTGAACTTCTTGGATATCACCTTAAGTGGTGCCAATGTAGGTAACAAAATTCAATCCACACTTTATAGGAAGCCAATCTCTGGCAATACTATCCTGCACAATAAAAGCGCTCATCCTTCACACGTGTTCAAAGGGATTGCCAAAGGTCAGTTCCTTAGAGCACGTAGGATTTGTAGCAGAGACCAAGATTATGAAACAGAAAGTACAAACATTAAGGATAGACTCAAATCGCGAGGTTATCCACTTAGAATGCTTAACCATCTAGCTAAAAAAACTCTGGAAGATGGTAGACCTCCCTTAAGTAACCAGTCTCGAATCAATACCGAAGATAAGGATTTATCTTTTATCACAAAATATTCTTCTGATTATACTTCAGTTTGTGATATAGTAAAAAAATATTTCCCTATTTTGTTGGGGGATATTGGTTTGAAAGATACTGTGGAAAAAGGGTTTAGGTGTGTATACTCTCGAAATCTCACCTTGGGTAACATTCTTGCCCCCAGCCAGTTACCAAGCTTGAAGAGAAACACAGGGTCTTGGTTACTAGTAAATGGCACATACAAGTGTGGTAACCATAGATGTAAAGCCTGTGATTTTCTGACTGAGGGTCGAGAATTCTACTCTTGTGTTTCACGCGAATCATTTCTTACTAAAGGTTGTGTCAAGTGCTCAACTAGTTATGTCATATACTTAAAGTGATGGTAAACTCGGATGATGTTGAATATAATATTAAGATCCCTCAATATAGCATTAAGAAAACCGCATATAAAATTAAATAATTTCATACTTACTTTCATTATATTTATATGGTTTTCTAAATGTGTATTATTGTGTCTAAGCTCCGCCCAGCTAACTTCTATAGCAAAATCAAAGTGACGTGTATTGCGGTCCCACCCGCTAAATACGTTGTAGCCTCTGCTCGATCCCGACACGGCTCCTAAATAGCGCAAGCGCAGTTTGTTACATGACGTATAGCAAGTAAACATTTAGTCATGACATCCAATGTTTACTTGCTATACGTAAAAAAAAAAGATAACAGCGAGTCTGAGAGCTATCGTTATGCCATATAAAGACATCTGAGCTATCGTTATGCCATACAAAGACATATTTTGAAAATATTACATTTGGAAAGTGTGAATGAGCGCATGCGTTACCAACACATGAACGCGCAAATTCGCCAGCCGATTAAAAGGCTCCTGATTGGATTGGCAAACTGCGTGAATAATGCTATATTGCGCATGCGTAAAGCTGGTTGCATTGCAGTAAGCCTGGCGGGCGACAGGCTTACTGATTTGTCTAAAAATATAAACAATCAATATGACGTCACAGTGGGCTGGAATTGAAACGGATCAGAAGGACTTATAATAAAAAGAATTGTAAGTTATTTTTAATATATTGTATTATATTAAATTAAGTGTATATAATTAATGTGATCCAACAAGACTATTCCTGTAAACGAATAATATGGAGTTTACCATCCCTTTAATTGAATGTACAGAGCACTCAAAACAGTATGTTGGCATGACTAGTCGGGATGTTAGAACCCGTATACGTGAGCATTTGGGCTACATTAAATACGACAAACCTTGTTCAGCACTATCAAGGCATTTTCTGGAAGTACATCAAAAAGATGTTACTTCCTTTAAATGGAGAGCAATTGAGGCAATAACACTACCCACCAGAGGTGGGGATAAAGATCAACTCTTAGCACGTCAAGAAGTCTATTGGATTATGAAATTAAAAACACAAATCCCCCATGGTTTTAACTCAGAATATGATATTATTAACCATTGGAAATAAATATATATTATTATTTATTATTCTTTAGATGTATTTGTGTTAAGCATGGAGACTTGATAATTAGCATCTTTTTTGATTTGTGGATATACATATATGCAATTTTATCACAAGGAGTACTGAGGTTTTTGAGCATTATTCACATTGGTCAGCTATCCTTGTGTGTTCCACAAACATTGATGCTTCTATTATCATCATCATTTTGTCATGTCTTTTTCATGTCTCTATGCTTTTTATATATTTTTATATATATATTTATTTATATATATATTTATATATTCATTCCTAGACAACTGTATGCCAGGTTGAATTTTGAATTTTGAATATTGTTTGGATAATTCAGTGAATTTTGAAATTATAAGGTCTAAATAATAATGCCGTTGTATATGTTTATGAGTTCATTTCACTTTATCTTATCTATTATTATAATATTGCTTTGTAATAAATGTATTTATCATTATTTTTATTTAACTGATGCCCCTTTGAATCTAGTCTTCTAATTCTGTACCTGTAACTTTGGAGTGGTATGAGTTAAACTTATTGGAAGGAGTGTTTAGCACCGGCCAATAGTTACTGAGAACATGCTTTTTAAACTTATGATGCATTTGTTCTAACAGGTTTATGAATATGGCTCCTGCCGAAACGCGTAAAACCTGTTAGCCTTTTATTCTAACATGTGTTTTAATGGATGTCACCAATAAAGTAAATTTTATTCATTCTACCTACGAATTATGAACTATTCTTTTTCCTATGTATAACCTGTTATTGTCAAAATCAGGGGTAATACATCTTGAGAATATTAAAACCTATGTAAATAAATTATTTCCCCAGATACAGATACAAGATGTTAAAAATGTCTTTCTAATATGGAAGCTGCCACAACAGTTTGCAGTTGGAGGGAATCACAATGTAAACTATTGAATAACTATTATTTAACACCTGATAGAATAAACAAATGGGCAAAAATAGAACTAAGGTTACAAATGTTATAAATGCAGAGTTGAAAAAGCTGATATTATGCATTGTTTGTGGCATTGTCCAAAAATACGACAATTCTGGGGGAAAGTCAATTTTTGCTCAACAGATTTTTACAGGTCAGAATATTTCTTACAGCAGCCAATGTTCTACTGCTTTGTGATGATGTTGAACTTAAAGAAGATAAATTACTCATAAACCTGGCTATTATGGTAGCCCGTAATATAATACTTAGAAGGTGGAAATCTATTAAATCCCCAAGTTTAAAATAATTTTTAAATAATATAAATACACAGATGACAATTGAGCTATTTAATATTAAGACATGTACTGAAAGCAGACTTATAGCCTTTTTTTCTAAATGGTTAAATATAATCAGGGAATGGCCATTAACGGCACAAGTTCAATTTATCTCACCTTTACAAAATTCCCCCAAGTTCATTTTACTTATGCTAAAAAATATTTTGCCGCAACAATGGGGTTGGGCGAGATTGTAGTGATAGTAAGAAGGATTTAGAGGTATTCTGAGTGGGGTTTGAGGGGTGAGGGGACTGAGAGAAATGTCACTGGGGGGGGAGGTTTTGTCCTTTTTTTTTTTTTTTTTTTCCCCCCTCTCCCCCGGTAATGAAAATAATTTCAGTTCTGTTTATCGTCTTGAGTCATATAGATTATTGATGTATGTTATCAGAATACAAAATAATAATTGATCAAGTCTACACTGTATTGAAGAATGATAAAATATCAGAAGCAGAAGATGTACTTGGATTTTCATGTATAACTGACTCTTGCAGGGCTGTGTCCCTGGACAAGAAAAGGGTGAATATTTTTTGTTTTTTGTTTGTTTTATATGTCATTTTTGTTCTTGTAACAATGTGCATATAGTAAAAAAATAAATAAAAAATAACAACATTTTTTTGTATGCTATGTAGTGTGTGTGTATCTGCATGTGTAAGTGTGTTCTATGTAGTGTGTGTGTATCTGCATGTGTAAGTGTGTGCTATGTAGTGTGTGTCTGCATGTATATTTGTATGCTATGTAGTGTGTGTCTGCATGTATAAATGTATGCTATGTAGTGTGTGTATCTGCATGTGTGTTTGCTATGTAGTGTGTGTGTGTGTATCTGCATGTATAAGTGTATGCTATGTAGTGTATGTATCTGCATGTATAACTGTATGCTATGTAGTGTGTGTATCTGCATGTGTAAGTGTATGCTATGTAGTGTGTGTATCTGCATGTGTAAGTGTATGCTATGTAGTGTGTGTATCTGCATTTGTAAGTGTGTGCTATGTAGTGTGTGTGTCTGCATGTATAATTGTATGCTATGTAGTGGGTGTGTCTGCATGTATAATTGTATGCTATGTAGTGTGTGTATCTGCATGTATAATTGTATGCTATGTAGTGTGTGTTTCTGCGTGTATAACTGTAAGCTATCCAGTGTGATAAGAGGCCATTCACCCCACTAACAGATTACTATAACTCCATTACTACTATCCTAATATTGGGGTACATCCTCTGAATTATTTACAACATGTTCATATATAAACTGCCTAGAGGACATACTGTATTGTTGGGACAAAATAATATTTCTCTTGTTAAGTGTATCCAGTCCACGGATCATCCATTACTTATGGGATATTCTCCTTCCCAACAGGAAGTTGTAAGAGGATCACCCACAGCAGAGCTGCTACATAGCTCCTCCCCTCACTGCCATACCCAGTCATTCTCTTGCAACTCTCAACTAAGATGGAGGTCGTAAGAGGACTGTGGTGTTTTATACTGAGTTTATTTCTTCAATCAAAAGTTTGTTATTTTTAAATGGTACCGGAGTGTACTGTTTATCTCAGGCAGTATTTGGAAGAAGAATCTGCCTGCGTTTTCTATGATCTTAGCAGAAGTAACTAAGATCCTTTACTGTTCTCACATATTCTGAGGAGTGAGGTAACTTCAGAGGGGGAATAGCGTGCAGGTTTTCCTGCAATAAGGTATGTGCAGTTAAAATATTTTTCTAGGGATGGAATTTGCTAGAAAATGCTGCTGATACCGAAGTAATGTAAGTAAAGCCTTAAATGCAGTGATAGCGACTGGTATCAGGCTTATTAATAGAGATACATACTCTTATAAAAGTGTATTTTAAAACGTTTGCTGGCATGTTTAATCGTTTTTTATATATGTTTGGTGATAAAACTTATTTTTCACTGTTATTTCAAATTTGGACAAAAATTGTGTTTCTTAAAGGCGCAGTAACGTTTTAAGTGTTTTCCAAGCTTGCTAGTCTGTTTAAACATGTCTGATACAGAGGAACCTACTTGTTCATTATGTTTGAAAGCCATGGTGGAGCCCCATAGGAGAATGTGTACTAAATGTATTGATTTCACCTTAAACAGTAAAGATCAGTCTTTATCTATAAAAGAATTATCACCAGAGGGTTCTGTCGAGGGGGAAGTTATGCCGACTAACTCTCCCCACGTGTCAGACCCTTCGCCTCCCGCTCAGGGGACGCACGCTAATATGGCGCCAATTATATCAGGGACGCCCATAGCGATTACCTTGCAGGACATGGCTGCAATCATGAATAATACCCTGTCAGAGGTATTATCTAGATTGCCTGAATTAAGAGGCAAGCGCGATAGCTCTGGGGTTAGGAGAGATACAGAGCGCGCAAATGCTCTAAGAGCCATGTCTGATACTGCGTCACAGTATGCAGAACATGAGGACGGAGAGCTTCATTCTGTGGGTGACATCTCTGACTCGGGAAAACCTGATTCAGAGATTTCTAATTTTAAATTTAAGCTTGAGAACCTCCGTGTATTGCTTGGGGAGGTATTAGCTGCTCTGAATGACTGTAACACAGTTGCAATTCCAGAGAAATTATGTAGGCTGGATAGATACTATGCGGTGCCGGTGTGTACTGACGTTTTTCCTATACCTAAAAGGCTTACAGAAATTATTAGCAAGGAGTGGGATAGACCCGGTGTGCCCTTTTCCCCACCTCCTATATTTAGAAAAATGTTTCCAATAGACGCCACTACACGGGACTTATGGCAGACGGTCCCTAAGGTGGAGGGAGCAGTTTCTACTTTAGCAAAGCGTACCACTATCCCGGTTGAGGACAGTTGTGCTTTTTCAGATCCAATGGATAAAAAATTAGAGGGTTACCTTAAGTAAATGTTTATTCAACAAGGTTTTTATTTTGCAGCCCCTTGCATGCATTGCGCCTGTCACTGCTGCGGCGGCATTCTGGTTTGAGGCCCTGGAAAAGGCCATCCATACAGCTCCATTGGAGGAAATTATTGACAAGCTTAGAATGCTTAAGCTAGCTAACTCATTTGTTTCTGATGCCATTGTTCATTTGACTAAACTAACGGCTAAGAATTCCGGATTCGCCATCCAGGCGCGTAGGGCGCTATGGCTTAAATCCTGGTCAGCTGACGTGACTTCAAAGTCTAAGTTACTCAACATTCCTTTCAAGGGGCAGGCCTTATTCGGGCCTGGCTTGAAGGAAATTATTGCTGACATTACTGGAGGCAAGGGTCATACCCTTCCTCAGGACAGGGCCAAATCAAAGGCCAAACAGTCTAATTTTCGTGCCTTTCGAAATTTCAAAGCAGGAGCGGAATCAACTTCCTCTGCTTCAAAACAAGAGGGAACTGTTGCTCATTCCAGACAGGCCTGGAAACCTAACCAGTCCTGGAACAAGGGCAAGCAGGCCAGAAAACCTGCTGCTTCCCCCAAGACAGCATGAAGGAACGGCCCCCTATCCGGAAACAGATCTAGTGGGGGGCAGACTTTCTCTCTTCGCCCAGGCGTGGGCAAGAGATGTTCAGGATCCCTGGGCGTTGGAGATCATATCTCAGGGATATCTTCTGGACTTCAAAGCTTCTCCTCCACAAGGGAGATTTCATCTTTCAAGGTTATCAGCAAACCAGATAAAGAAAGAGGCATTCCTAAGCTGTGTGCAAGACCTCCTAGTAATGGGAGTGATCCATCCAGTTCCGCGGACGGAACAGGGACAGGGTTTTTATTCAAATCTGTTTGTGGTTCCCAAGAAAGAGAGAACCTTCAGACCAATCTTGGATCTAAAGATCTTAAACAAATTCCTCAGAGTTCCATCATTCAAAATGGAAACTATTCGGACCATCCTACCCATGATCCAAGAGGGTCAGTACATGACCACAGTGGACTTAAAGGATGCCTACCTTCACATACCGATTCACAAAGATAATCATTGGTTCCTAAGGTTTGCCTTTCTAGACAGGCATTACCAATTTGTAGCTCTTCCCTTCGGGTTGGCCACAGCCCCGAGAATCTTTACAAAGGTTCTGGGCTCACTTCTGGCGGTTCTAAGACCGCGAGGCATAGCGGTGGCTCCGTATCTAGACGACATCCTGATACAGGCTTCAAGCTTTCAAATTGCCAAGTCTCATACAGAGATAGTTCTGGCATTTCTGAGGTCGCATGGGTGGAAAGTGAACGTGGAAAAGAGTTCTCTATCCCCACTCACAAGAGTCACCTTCCTAGGGACTCTTATAGATTCTGTAGAGATGAAAATTTACCTGACGGAGTCCAGGTTATCAAAACTTCTAAATGCTTGCCGTGTCCTTCATTCCATTCCACGTCCGTCAGTGGCTCAGTGCATGGAAGTAATCGGCTTAATGGTAGCGGCAATGGACATAGTGCCATTTGCGCGCCTGCATCTCAGACAGTGGAATGGGGATTACTCAGATTTGTCCCCTCTACTAAATCTGGATCAAGAGACCAGAGATTCTCTTCTCTGGTGGTTATCTCGGGTCCATCTGTCCAAGGGTATGACCTTTCGCAGGCCAGATTGGACGATTGTAACAACAGATGCCAGCCTTCTAGGTTGGGGCGCAGTCTGGAACTCCCTGAAGGCTCAGGGATCGTGGACTCAGGAGGAGAAACTCCTCCCAATAAATATTCTGGAGTTAAGAGCAATATTCATTGCTCTTCTAGCTTGGCCTCACTTAGCAACCCTGAGGTTCATCAGATTTCAGTCGGACAACATCACGACTGTTGCTTACGTCAACCATCAAGGGGGAACCAGGAGTTCCCTAGCGATGTTAGAAGTCTCAAAGATCTTGCCATCTGTCAGCGATCCACATCCCAGGCGTAGAGAACTGGGAGGCGGATTTTCTAAGTCGTCAGGCTTTTCATCCGGGGGAGTGGGAACTCCATCCGGAGGTGTTTGCTCAACTGATCCATCGTTGGGGCAAACCAGAACTGGATCTCATGGCGTCTCGCCAGAACGCCAAGCTTCCTTGTTACGGATCCAGGTCCAGGGACCCGGGGGCGACGCTGATAGATGCTCTAGCAGCTCCTTGGTTCTTCAACCTGGCTTATGTGTTTCCACCGTTTCCTCTGCTCCCTCGACAGATTGCCAAAATCAAGCAGGAGAGAGCATCGGTGATTCTGATAGCGCCTGCGTGGCCACGCAGGACCTGGTATGCAGACCTAGTGGACATGTCATCCTTTCCACCATGGACTCTGCCTCTGAGGCAGGACCTTCTAATACAAGGTCCTTTCAATCATCCAAATCTAATTTCTCTGAGACTGACTGCATGGAGATTGAACACTTGATTCTATCAAAGCTTGGCTTCTCAGAGTCAGTCATTGATACCTTAATACAGGCACGAAAGCCTGTCACCAGGAAAATCTACCATAAGATATGGCGTAAATATCTTTATTGGTGTGAATCCAAGAATTACTCATGGAGTAAGGTTAGGATTCCTAGGATATTGTCCTTTCTCCAAGAGGGTTTGGACAAAGGATTATCAGCTAGTTCTTTAAAAGGACAGATTTCTGCTCTGTCTATTCTTTTGCACAAGCGTCTGGCAGAGGTTCCAGACGTCCAGGCATTTTGTCAGGCTTTGGTTAGAATTAAGCCTGTGTTTAAAACTGTTGCTCCCCCGTGGAGCTTAAACTTGGTTTTTCAAGGAGTTCCGTTTGAACCCCTTCATTCCATTGATATTAAACTTTTATCTTGGAAAGTTCTGTTTTTGATGGCAATTTCCTTGGCTCGGAGAGTCTCTGAGCTATCTGCCTTACAATGTGATTCTCCTTATCTGATTTTTCATGCAGATAAGGTAGTTCTGCGTACCAAACCTGGGTTTTTACCTAAGGTGGTTTTTAACAAGAATATCAACCAAGAGATTGTTGTTCCATCATTGTGTCCTAATCCTTCTTCAAAGAAGGAACGTCTCTTACATAATCTGGACGTAGTCCGTGCCTTGAAGTTTTACTTACAAGCTACTAAAGATTTTCGCCAAACATCTTCCCTGTTTGTCGTTTACTCTGGACAGAGGAGAGGTCAAAAAGCTTCGGCAACCTCTCTTTCCTTTTGGCTTCGGAGCATAATTCGCTTAGCCTATGAGACTGCTGGACAGCAGCCCCCTGAAAGGATTACAGCTCATTCTACTAGAGCTGTGGCTTCCACCTGGGCCTTTAAAAATGAGGCCTCTGTTGAACAGATTTGCAAGGCTGCGACTTGGTCTTCGCTTCACACCTTTTCAAAATTTTACAAATTTGATACTTTTGCTTCTTCGGAGGCTGTTTTTGGGAGAAAGGTTCTTCAGGGAGTGGTTCCTTCCGTTTAATCCTGCCTTGTCCCTCCCATCATCCGTGTACTTTAGCTTTGGTATTGGTATCCCATAAGTAATGGATGATCCGTGGACTGGATACACTTAACAAGAGAAAACATAATTTATGCTTACCTGATAAATTTATTTCTCTTGTAGTGTATCCAATCCACGGCCCGCCCTGTCCTTTTAAGGCAGGTCTAAATTTTAATTAAACTACAGTCACCACTGCACCCTATGGTTTCTCCTTTCTCGTCTTGTTTCGGTCGAATGACTGGATATGGCAGTGAGGGGAGGAGCTATATAGCAGCTCTGCTGTGGGTGATCCTCTTGCAACTTCCTGTTGGGAAGGAGAATATCCCATAAGTAATGGATGATCCGTGGACTGGATACACTACAAGAGAAATAAATTTATCAGGTAAGCATAAATTATGTTTTTTCTGCCTCCTTTGAGTATTATTAGTAGTATTATGGGCACATATGCCCTATTCTTGTCATAAGGTACCAGCCTGCAGGCACATTTTTGTAACAATGTAACTAACAATAATGTTGTGTCATGCTGATTGTTGCAACTGCAATATTGGTAACAGAATTATCTTAGCTGGTATTTGCTACAAACCTTTAAAGGGATACTGAACCCAAAATCATAATTTTGTTAGTCGTCAATTTCTTTATCTTTTACAAAATTGTGAGATTAGGATGCAGATAATGATTTTGTGTTGCTTTTGGGAGGTACAAATTCTGAACTTCAGGGTTATTGAAGCAGCTTACAACCCAAACTTTTTCTTTCACAATTAAGATAAAGGATACCATTTTTTTTAAATGTTTAAAGAGAAATTAAACCCAATTTTTTTCAGTCATGATTCAGATAGAGCAGCAATTTTCTAATTTACTCCTATTATCAAATTTTCTTCGTTCTCTTGGGATCTTTATTTGAAAAAGCAGGAATGTAAGCTTACAAGCCGACCCATTTTTTGTTCAGAACCCTGGATAGCGCTTGCTGATTGGTGGTTACATTTAGGCACCAATCAGGAAGCGCTACCCAGGTTCTGAACCAAAGATGGGCAAGCTTACATTCCTGCTTTTTCAAATAAAGATACGAAGAGAATTAAGAAAAATTAATAATAGGAATAAATTAGAAAGTTGCTGTTCTATCTGAATCATGAAAGAAAAAAAATTGGGTTCAGTGTCCCTTTAAAGGGACATGAAACCCAATTTTTTTATTTCATGATTCAGATAGAACACATCATTTTAAACAACTTTCCAGTTTACTTCTATCATCTAATTTCCTTTGTTATCTTGTTATCCTGTGTTGAAAAGCATACGTAGGTAGGCTCAGGAGCTGCAATGCACTGTTAGGAGCTATCTGCTGATCAGTGGCTTCACATATATGCCTTTATTCATTGACTCACTAGATGTGTTCAGCTAGCTCCCAGTAGTTGCACTGTTGCTCCTTTAAAGGATACAAAGAGAATGAAGCAAATGTGATATTAGAAGTACATTGGAAAGTTGTTTAAAATTGTGTGTTCTATCCAAATCATGAAAAAAGGGGGTTCATGTCCCTTTAATGTGAAAAATTGGTAGTGAACCTATGCCTGTAACTTAATTTTATTACATATTATGATATTTCTGCAAACTAGGAACTGTTGATTTATTCAGTACAGGAATTCCACATTTGAGACATTTTCTTTTAGACAGAACAGATATATACTGTATATATATATATATATTTAGTATCATGTCTCTTTAAAGGGATAATAAACCCAATTTTAAGCAACTTTCTAATTTACTCCGTTCTTTGTTCTCTTTCTATCTTTATTTAAAAAGCAGGAATGTAAAGCTTAGGAGCCAGCCCATTTTTGGTTTAGGAACTGAGTTACGCTTGCTTATTGGTTAGCCAAATATAGCCACCAATAAGCAAGCACTATCCAGGATGCTAAACCTAAAATGGTCCAGCTCCTAAACTTTGCTTTCCTGATTTATAAATAAAGATATCAAGAGAACGAAGAAAAATTGATAAAAGGAGTAAATTAGATAGTTGCTTAAAATGGCTGCTCTATCTGAATGATGAAAGAAGAAATTGGGGTCTTTTGGGTGTCCCTTTAACCCCTTAAGAACCGGGCATTTCAGATAAAAACTTCCCCAAAAGACCAGATCATTTTTAGCATTTTTGCTATCACTACATTTAAACTGAATCAGAGCCTTTTTTTATATTTACATATCAAAACTATATATATTTCTTTCATGTAATTGGCAAGAGTTCATGAACTAGTGACGTATGGGATATACAATCCTACCAGGAGGGGCAAAGTTTCCCAAACCTCAAAATGCTTATAAATACACCCCTCACCACACCCACAAATCAGTTTTACAAACTTTGCCTACTATGGAGGTGGTGAAGTAAGTTTGTGCTTGATTTCTATGATTTCTTCTATGATAAGTGCTTCTAAGCATTTTGAAGCCCAGTTCCTCTCAGAGTACAGTTTTTGTCAGAGGGATGTGAAGGCAGTATGGTTTTCCTCGCGGGAAATCTTTTCAAAGGTTCTCTGTTATTGGTCATAGGGATTCATCTCCTACCTCCCTTTTCAGATAGACAATATACTCTCATATTCCTTTACCTCTACTGATAACCGTTTCAGTACTTGTTTGGCTATCTGCTATATGTGGATGGGTGTCTTTTGGTAAGTATGTTTTTCTTATTTAAGACACTCTCAGCTATGGTTTGGCGCTTTATGTATTAATATAAAGTTTTAAATATATGTATTTTACTTATATTTGCCATGAGTCATGTCTATGTATATTTCCTTTTGCAGACTGTTAGTTTCAGTTTGGGAAGCATGTTTAGGAAGTTATTTGTCTTATCTGGGGTATAGTCCTTTTTTTCAAATTGACTGTTTTTTCTTTTAATTTTGCAGGCAAAATTAGGCTTGCGAGGGCGCAAAATGCTGTTATTTATTGCGTCATTCTTGGCGTGAGAATTTTTTGGCCGCGAAGGTCCATCTTTGAAGACGCAAGTTCGTAATTTCCGGCGTCTTAGTTGACGCCAGGGTTCCTTGCACGAGGTTGCGTCTGTGATGACACAAGTTGCATCATTTCCGGATGTTGTTGGCGCCAAAAAATTTAGTTTATTTTTTCACCCCACTTCCTATATGCCTCTTGCCTTCTATATGCTCAGAGGGCTATGCTGTTTGCATTTTTTCCCATTCCTGAAACTGCCATATAAGGAAATTGTAAATTTTGCTTTAATGTTGTGTTTTTTCTTTTACATTTTGCAAGATGTCTCAATCTGATCCTGTCTCAGAAGCAACTGTTGGAACCCTGCTGCCTGATCACAGTTCTACCAAAGCTAAGTGTATCTGTTGTAAATTAGCTGAGATTACATCTCCAGCTGTAGTATGTAACAGTTGTCATGATAAGCTTTTGCACGCAGAAAACATTTCCATCAGTACTAGTACAGTTTCTGTTGTTCCTTCAACATCTAATGTACATGATATCCCTGTTGATATGAAAAATTATATTGCTAATGCGATACAGAAGGCTCTGTCTGCTATTCCGCCTTCTAATAAATGTAAATGATCTTTTAAAACTTCTTATAAAATTGATGACATTTCTAATGACCGACAACATACTGAAATATCCTCCTCTGATGAGGATCTCTCTGATTCAGAAGATCCTACCTCAGACATTGACACTGACAAATCTACTTATCTTTTCAAGATTGAGTAAATTCGTTCCTTGTTAAAAGAAGTGTTGGTTACTTTGGATATTGAGGAGTCTAGTCCTCTTGATATCAAAACTAGTAAACGTTTAAATTCTGTTTATAAACCTCCTGAGGTTTTTCTAGTTCCTGATGCTATTTCTGATGTGATTGGTAAGGAATGGGTTAAGCCTGGTATTTCTTTCATTCCTTATTCTAGGTTTAAAAGGTTGTACCCTTTGCCAGCGGCTACATTAGAGTTTTGGGAAAAAATCCCCAAAGTTGATGGGTCTATTTCTACTCTTGCCAAACGTACTACTATTCCTATGGAAGACAGTACTTCTTTTAAAGATCCTTTAGATAGGAAACTTAAATCGTATCTAAGGAAAGCTTATTTATATTCTGGCTATCTTCTCAGGCCTGCCATTGCTATGGCTGATGTTGCGGCTGCATCAACCTTTTGGTTGGGTAGCTTAGCGCAACAGGAAACCGCCTGATTTTGTCTTTCATTGTTAGTTTGCTTCATCATGCTAATCATTTTATCTGTAATGCTATTTTTGATATCATCAAAATTGAAGTTAAATTTATGTCTTTAGCTATTTTAGCTAGAAGAGCTTTATGGCTGAAATCTTGGAATGTTGGCATGCTATCTAAGTCTAGATTACTATCTCTTTCTTTCCAAGGTAACAATGTATTTGGTTCTCAGTTGGATTCAATTATTTCAACTATCACTGAGGGGGAAGGGAGTTTTTTGCCTCAGGATAAAAGATCTAAGGGTAAATCTAAAGCTTCTAATCGTTTTCATTCTTTTTGACAGAACAAGGAACAGAAAACCAATTCTTCCCCTAAAGACTCTGGTTCCAATTGGAAACCTTCTTCAAGTTGGAATAAATCCAAGCCTTTTAAGAAACCAAAGCCAGCCCCCAAGTCTGCATGAAGGTGCGGCCCTCGATCCAGTTCATTTGGTCGGGGGCAGATTGAAATTATTCCAAGACATTTGGGCAGATTCTGTTTAAAATCAGTGGATTCACAGTATTGTCTTTCAAGGGTATCGAATAGGATTCAGCCGTCAGACCTTACATCCGGGGGAGTGGTCTCTCCATTTAGATGTATTTTGTCAGATTGTACAGATGTGTGGTCTTCCAGAAATAGATCTGATGGCTTCTCATCTAAACAAGAAACTTCCCAGGTACCTGTCCAGGTCCAGGGATCCTCAGGCAGAGATGGTGGATGCTTTAGCAGTTCCTTGGTTTTACCAACCTGCTTTATATCTTTCCACCTCTAGTTCTTCTTCCAAGGTTAATCTCCAAGATCATTATGGAACAATCGTATGTGTTTCTGATAGCACCAGCGTGGCCTCACAGGTTTTGGTATGCGGATCTTGTTTGGATGTCCAGTTGCCAGCCTTGGCCACTTCCTCTAAGACCAGACCTTCTGTCTCAAGGGCTGTTTTTCCATCAGGATCTCAAATCGTTAAATTTGGAGGTAAGGAAATTGAACGCTTAGTGCTTAGTCATAGAGGTTTCTCTAACTCAGTGAATAATACTATGCTACAGGCTTGTAAGTCTGTTTCAAAGAAGATTTATTATCGAGTTTGGAAGGACCTACATTTCATGGTGTTCTCATAAATTCTCCTGGCATTCTTTTAGAATTCCTTGAATTTTACAGTTTCTTCAGGATGGTTTTGATAAAGGTTTGTCTGCAAGTACTTTGAAGGGACAAATCTCTGCTCTTTCTATTTTATTTCATAGAAAGATTGCTAAGCTTCCTGATATTCACTGTTTTGTTCAGGTTTTGGATCATATCAAGCCTGTTATTAAATCAATCTCTCCTCCTTGGAGTCTTAATTCGGTTTTGAAGACTTTGTTGTAAGAGCTTTGAAATATTATGTTGAAGCTACTAAAGTTTTCAGGAAGACTTCTAGTCTATTTGTTGTCTTCTCTGTTTCTAGGAAGGGTCAGAATGCTTCTGCCATTTCTTTGGCATCTTGGTTGAAGCTTTTGATTCATAAAGCTTATTTGGAGGCGGGACATAGCTCATTCTACTAGATCAGTCTCCACTTATTGGGCTTTTAAGAATGAAGCTTCAGTTGATCAGATTTGCAAAGCAACAACTTGGCCTTCTTTGCATACATTTACTAAATTTTACCATTTTTATGTATTTGCTTCTTCTGAAGCAGTCGTTGGTAGCTGTTTCAGTTTGATTTTTCTGCTAATGTTTTAAGTTATTTTCTTTCAATTTATGAGAAAAACTTATTTTTTTGTTGATATAATTTTTTTCCAGCAGAAAATGGGTGTATTTATTTTATCCCTCCCTTTCTAGTGATTCTTCTGTGGACTTCCACATCTTGGGTATTTCTATCCCATACGTCACTAGCTCATGGACTCTTCATTCATTTCTTTCATATTGGCAAGAGTCCATTAGACCCACCCTTTTTCTGGTGGTTATGATTTTTTTGTATAAAAGCACAATTATATTTCCAGTTCCTCTTTTTTGTTTGCTTTTTTACTCCTTTTTCTATCATCCCACTACTTGGCTATTCGTTAAACTGAATTGTGGGTGTGGTAAGGGGTGTATTTATAGGCATTTTGAGGTTTGGGAAACTTTGCCCCTCCTGGTAGGATTGTATATCCCATACATCACTAGCTCATGGACTCTTGCCAATATGAAAGAAATGAATTTATCAGGTAAGTTCTTACATAAATTATGTTATTTATTTTTAGTAGAAAACCAAAAGTATTGATTTAGGGCCATTTTGGTATATTTCACCTCCGAATGCGATCAAATAAAAAAAAAAAAAACTTGAACTTTTTCACAATTTTAGGTTTCTCACTGAAATTATTTACAAACAGCTTGTGCAATCTTGGCACAAATGGTTGTAAATGCTTCTCTGGGATCCCCTTTGTTCAGAAATAGCAGACATATATGGCTTTGGCATTGCTTTATGATAATTAGAAGGCCTCTAAATGGCGCTGCGCACCACACGTGTATTATGCCCAGCAGTGAAGGGGTTAATTAGGTAGCCTGTAGGGTTAATTTTAGATTTAGTGTAAAGATCTGCCTCCCACTTGACACATCCCAGGCCCTGATCCCTCCCCTGACCCCCCTCAAACAGCTCTATTCTCTCCCCCACCTCACAATTGTCACCGCCATCTTAAATACTAGCAGAAAGTCTGCCAGTGTGAAAATAAAAGCATTTTTTTTAAAAATATATTTGCTGCAGTGTAGGTTCCCACCTAACCCCTCAACCTCCCTGCCCCCCCCCCCCAAAAAAAAGCTCTCTTACCCTCCCCCTCTGCCTATTTGCCGCCATCTTAGGTACTGGCAGCTGTCTGCCAGTACCCAGTTTGCTGCAAATTTGGCTATTTAAAAACAAAAACTTTTTTCTGTAGTGTAGCTGCCCCCCTCAATACCCTACCCCCTCCCAGATCCATTTCTGTTAACGGATCCCACATGGGATCCCCCTCATTTCCCCTACTCCCTCCTTCCCCCTCAATGACGCAGTTATTTATTATTTTTTTATTCCCTGTAGCGTGGCCGAGTGGTCCCACCCACTCCCGCTCCATACCCCCCAACTGTCCCGATTTTCGCGGTCCATTCCCGATTTTAGGGGTCTGTTCTGCTGTCCCGGGTTGCTAGCCATCTGTCCCGCATTGACCCATACATAAAAAAAAAAAAATTCTGTTGGGCACATACTCAGAAGCAGCTGGCTTTTCTCTCCCAGGGTTATATACCTGTTAGAGTCCTTGTGGAAAAGTAATGGTGTGTGGGTTAAGCAGGAGTAGGAAGGCTGTATACCCTCTGACCTCAGGTAATGGTGACTTCTAACCCCTGGTAGTGATGACGTCTAACCACTGGTGATAATACAAGCATGCCTTCAGTTTTATACGATGATCAGTGCTAACACCAGGGTAACGAACAGTAGCAGCCTCAGACTGCCAGCTAATGTGCTTGCCAACCCCAGGACCCCATACAATGAGTAACAGATACCCATATATGATGTAGTGTGAGTGTCTATCTGTATCTATAAGTGTGTATGTGTGTGTATCTGCATAAGTGTAAGCTGTGTAGTGTGTGTGTGTGTGTATCGGCATGTATAAGTGTATACTATGTAGTGTGTGTATCTGCATGTGTAAGTGTATACTATGTAGTGTGTGTGTCTGCATGTGTAAGTGTATGCTATGTAGTGTGTGTGTATCTGCATGTGTAAGTGTATGCTATGTAGTGTGTTACTGTGCATTTTTGCTAACTTTAAGGGCCAGAATCTAGAATATTAATGAGGAAAGCAGTTTTAAAGAATATATTATTAAATGTCCAATTAAGATAAAAATATTTAGCACTGTCTCTGTAAAGGTTAATTAAATACAGAGCTCACATAGCTATATAAGTGGTTTGAGCTTGTGTTTGATTTGCTGCCTAAGAGTATTAAAAGATATGACTTTATTTAGAATTTTATTTATATTACTTTGGTTTTATGATTTTTTAAGCCCCGCCCCCGCTCCTGCCCACCACATTTCAAATTTTTGACGCGGGGGGTGGGTGTCCCTCTTTTGAATTTTGAAATGTTGGGAGGTATGCCGCCCTCCTCTCGCCCCCTTCAGCGATAGGCCGCCCACCCGTCTCCCTCCTTGCCCTCCTACTAACTACCGCTGTCCGATGCAGAGAGGGCCACAGAGTGGCTTTCTCTGCATCAATAACTCTGCAAATCTACAGGGTACGTTGCTGGCCCTTAAGGGCATAACGACCAGCGTCGTACAGGGTACGGCACTGGTCGTTAAGGGGTTACTTTCAAAACACATTGCTTGATGATGCCAACTTAAAGGGACGGTAAAGTAAAAACTTCTTCATTGTTGTAATAAAAGAAGCACTAGACAGTGAGTTATCATACGCTAAATCACTTGAAACTGATGCAATATAACTGTAAAAAGCTGACAGGAAAATATCACCTGTGCGTCTCTATGTAAAAAAGGAAGATATTTTACCTCACAATTTTCTCAGCTCACCAGAGTAAGTGTTGTGTAAAACGTTATACTTCAGCTGCTGTCCAGCTGCAGGTAAAAAAAAAAATGAAGAAATGAACTGCAGCCAATCAGCATCAGCAGTGCTGAGATCATGAACTCTTTTACTGTGATCTCTACAGAAAGGCATATATAGATTGATGTTATAAATCTTCTAGCGCAACTTAAAGGGACAGTATACACTCATTTCTTTCATGTAATTAGCAAGAGTCCATGAGCTAGTGACGTATGGGATATACATTCCTACCAGGAGGGGCAAAGTTTCCCAAACCTTAAAATGCCTATAAATACACCCCTCACCACACCCACAATTCAGTTTTACAAACTTTGCCTCCGATGGAGGTGGTGAAGTAAGTTTGTGCTAGATTCTACGTTGATATGCGCTCCGCAGCAAGTTGGAGCCCGGTTTTCCTCTCAGCGTGCAGTGAATGTCAGAGGGATGTGAGGAGAGGATTGCCTATTTGAATGCAGTGATCTCCTTCTACGGGGTCTATTTCATAGGTTCTCTGTTATCGGTCGTAGAGATTCATCTCTTACCTCCCTTTTCAGATCGACGATATACTCTTATATATACCATTACCTCTGCTGATTCTCGTTTCAGTACTGGTTTGGCTTTCTACAAACATGTAGATGAGTGTCCTGGGGTAAGTAAATCTTATTTTCTGTGACACTCTAAGCTATGGTTGGGCACTTTGTTTATAAAGTTCTAAATATATGTATTCAAACATTTATTTGCCTTGACTCAGAATGTTCAACATTCCTTATTTTTCAGACAGTCAGTTTCATATTTGGGATAAATGCATTTGTTTCAATCATTTTTTCTTACCTTAAAAAATTTGACTTTTTCCCTGTGGGCTGTTAGGCTCGCGGGGGCAGAAAATGCTTCATTTTATTGCGTCATTCTTGGCGCGGACTTTTTTGGCGCAAAATTATTTTTCTGTTTCCGGCGTCATACGTGTCGCCGGAAGTTGCGTCATTTTTTGACGTTTTTTTGCGTCAAAAATGTCGGCGTTCCGGATGTGGCGTCATTTTTGGCGCCAAAAGCATTTAGGCGCCAAATAATGTGGGCGTCTTTTTTGGCGCTAAAAAATATGGGCGTCACTTTTGTCTCCACATTATTTAAGTCACATTATTTATTGCTTCTGGTTGCTAGAAGCTTGTTCACTGGCATTTTTTTCCCATTCCTGAAACTGTCATTTAAGGAATTTGATCAATTTTGCTTTATATGTTGTTTTTTTTTCTTTTACATATTGCAAGATGTTCCACGTTGCAACTGAGTCAGAAGATACTTCAGGAAAATCACTGCCCAGTGCTGGAGCTACCAAGCTAAGTGTATCTGCTATAAACTTTTGGTATCTGTTTCTCCAGCTGTTGTTTGTATTGCATGTCATGTCAAACTTATTAATGCAGATAAAATTTCCTTTAGTACTGTTACATTACCTGTTGCTGTTCCGTCAACATCTAATTTTCAGAGTGTTCCTGATAACATAAGAGATTTTATTTTTTAAATCCATTAAGAAGGCTATGTCTGTTATTTCTCCTTCTAGTATACATAAAAGTCTTTTAAAACTTCTCTTTTTTCAGATGAATTTTTAAATGAACATCATCATTCTGATACTGATAATGGTTCTTCTGGTTCAGAGGTTTCTGTCTCAGAGGTTGATGCTGATAAATCTTTGTATTTGTTCAAGATGGAATTTATTCGTTCTTTACTTAAAGAAGTATTATTTGCATTAGAAATAGAGGATTCTGGTCCTCTTGATACTAAATGTAAACGTTTAAATAAGGTTTTTAAATCTCCTGTAGTTATTCCAGAAGTGTTTTATCTCCCTGATGCTATTTCTGAAGTAATTTCCAGGGAATGGAATAATTTGGGTAATTTATTTACTCCTTCTAGACGTTTAAGCAATTATATCCTGTGCCATCTGACAGATTAGAGTTTTTTGGGACAAAAATCCCTAAGGTTATGGGCTGTCTCTACTCCTGCTAATGTACTACTATTCCTACGGCAGATAGTACTTCATTTAAGGATCCTTTAGATAGGAAAATTGAATCCTTTCTAAGAAAAGCTTACTTATGTTCAGGTAATCTTCTTAGACCTGCTATATTTTTAGCGGATGTTGCTGCAGCTTCAACTTTTTGGTTAGAAGCTTTAGCGCAACAAGTAACAGATCATAATTTTATAGCATTATTATTATTCTATAACATGCTAATAATTTTATTGGTGATACCATCTTTTGATATCATTAGAGTTGATGTCAGGTATATGTCTCTAGCTATTTTAGCTAGAAAAGCTTTATGGATTAAACTTGGAATGCTGATATGTCTTCTAAGTCAACTTTGCTTTCCCTTTCTTTCCAGGGTAAATAATCATTTTCGTTCCTTTCCTCACAACAAGGAACAAAAGCCTGATCCTTCATCCTCAGGAGCGGTATCAGTTTGGAAACTATTTCCAGTTTGGAATATATCCAAGCCTTATAGAAACCTATAGCCAGCTCCTAAGTACCTATGAAGGTGCGGCCCTTATTCCAGCTCAGCTGGTATGGGGCAGATTACGTTTTCTTCAAAGAAATTTGGATCAATTCCGTTCTCAATCTCTGGTTTCAGAACATTGTTTCAGAAAGGTACAGAATTGGCTTCAAGTTAAGGCCTCCTGCTAAGAGATTTTTTTCTTTCCCGTGTCCCAGTTAACACAGCAAAGGCTCAGCATTTCTGAAATGTGTTTCAGATCTAGAGTTGGCTGGAGTATTTATGCCAGTTCCAGTTCTGGAACAGGGGCTGGGGTTTTATTTTATCTCTTCATTGTACCAAAGAAGGTCAATTCCTTCAGACCAGTTCCGGATCTATCATTATTGAATCGTTATGTTAGGATACCAACATTCAAGATGGTTACTGTAGGACTATCCTGCCTTTTGTTTAGCAAGGGCATTATATGTCTACAATAGATTTACAGGATGTGTATCTGCATATTCCGATTCATCCAGATCACTTTTAGTGTCTGAGATTCTCTTTTTAGACAAGCATTACCAGTTTTTTGGCTCTACCGTTTGGCCTAGCCTCAGTTCCAAGAATTTTTTTCAAAGGTTCTCGGTGCCCTTCTTTCTGTAATCAGAGAACAGGGTTTTGGTATTTCCTTATTTGGACGATATCTTGGTACTTGCTCAGTCTTCTCATTTTCGAAGAATCTCATACGAATCGACTTGTGTTGTTTCTTCAAGTTCATGGTTGGAGGATCAATTTACCAATCAATTCATTGATTCCTCAGACAAGGGTAACCTTTTTAGGTTTCTAGATAGATTCAGTGTCTATGACTCTGTCCTTGTCAGACAAGAGAAGTTTAACATTGATATCAGCTTGTCAAAACCTTCAGTCACAATCATTCCCTTTGGTAGCCTTATGAATGGAAATGTTGGGTCTTAGGACTGCCGCATCAGATGCGATCTCCTTTGCTCGTTTTCACATGCGACCTCTTCAGCTCTGTATGCTGAACCAATGGTGCAGGGATTACTCAAAGATATCTCAATTAATATCTTTAAACCGACTTTACGACACTCTCTGACATGGTGGACAGATCACCATCGTTTAGTTCAGGGGGCTTCTTGTTCTTCCGACCTGGACTATAATCTCAACAGATGCAAGTCTTACAGGTTGGGGAGCTGTGTGGGGGTATCTGACGGCACAAGGGGTTTGGGAATCTCAGGAGGTGAGATTTCCGATCAATATTTTGGAACTCCGTGCAATTTTCAGAGCTCTTCAGTCTTGGCCTCTTCTGAAGAGAGAGTTGTTCATTTGTTTTCAGACAGACAATGTCACAACTGTGGCATACATCAATCATCAAGGAGGGACTCACAGTCCTCTGGTTATGAAAGAAGTATCTCGAATTTTGGTTTGGGCGGAATCCAGCTCCTGTCTAATCTCTGCGGTTCATATCCCAGGTATGGACAATTGGAAAGCGGATTATCTCAGTCGCCAAACGTTGCATCCGGGCGAATGGTCTCTTCACCCAGAGGTATTTCTTCAGATTATTCAAATGTGGGAACTTCCAGAAATAGATCTGATTGCTTCTCATCTAAACAAGAAACTTCCCAGGTATCTGTCCAGATCCCGGGATCCTCAGGCGGAGGCAGTGGATGCATTATCACTTCCTTGGAAGTATCATCCTGCCTATATCTTTCCGCCTCTAGTTCTTCTTCCAAGAGTAATCTCCAAGATTCTGAAGGAATGCTCGTTTGTTCTGCTGGTAGCTCCGGCATGGCCTCACAGGTTTTGGTATGCGGATCTTGTCCGGATGGCCTCTTGCCAACCGTGGACTCTTCCGTTAAGACCAGACCTTCTGTCTCAAGGTCCTTTTTTCCATCAGGATCTGAAATCCTTAAATTTAAAGGTATGGAGATTGAACGCTTGATTCTTGGTCAAAGAGGTTTCTCTGACTCTGTGATTAATACTATGTTTCAGGCTCGTAAATCTGTATCCAGAGAGATATATTATAGAGTCTGGAAGACTTATATTTCTTGGTGTCTTTCTCATCATTTTTCTTGGCATTCTTTTAGAATACCGAGAATATTACAGTTTCTTCAGGATGGTTTAGATAAGGGTTTGTCCGCAAGTTCCTTGAAAGGACAAATCTCTGCTCTTTCTGTTCTTTTTCACAGAAAGATTGCTATTCTTCCTGATATTCATTGTTTTGTACAAGCTTTGGTTCGTATAAAGCCTGTCATTAAGTCAATTTCTCCTCCTTGGAGTTTGAATTTGGTTCTGGGGGCTCTTCAAGCTCCTCCATTTGAACCTATGCATTCATTGGACATTAAATTACTTTCTTGGAAAGTTTTGTTCCTTTTGGCCATCTCTTCTGCCAGAAGAGTTTCTGAATTATCTGCTCTTTCTTGTGAGTCTCCTTTTCTGATTTTTCATCAGGATAAGGCGGTGTTGCGAACTTCTTTTGAATTTTTACCTAAGTTGTGAATTCCAACAACATTAGTAGAGACATTGTGGTTCCTTCATTATGTCCTAATCCTAAGAATTCTAAGGAGAAATCGTTGCATTCTTTGGATATTGTTAGAGCTTTGAAATATTATGTTGAAGCTACTAAGTCTTTCCGAAAGACTTCTAGTTTATTTGTTATCTTTTCCGGTTCTAGAAAGGCCAGAAAACTTCTGCCATTTCTTTGGCATCTTGGTTGAAATCTTTAATTCATCTTGCCTATGTTGAGTCGGGTAAAACTCCGCCTCAGAGGATTACAGCTCATTCTACTAGGTCAGTTTCTACTTCCTGGGCGTTTAGGAATGAAGCTTCGGTTGATTATGGTTTGCAAAGCGGCAACTTGGTCCTCTTTGCATACTTTTACCAAATTCTACCATTTTGATGTATTTTCTTCTTCTGAAGCAGTTTTTGGTAGAAAAGTACTTCAGGCAGCGGTTTCAGTTTGAATCTTCTGCTTATGTTTTTCATTAAACTTTATTTTGGGTGTGGATTATTTTCAGCAGGAATTGGCTGTCTTTATTTTATCCCTCCCTCTCTAGTGACTCTTGTGTGGAAAGATCCACATCTTGGGTAGTCATTATCCCATACGTCACTAGCTCATGGACTCTTGCTAATTACATGAAAGAAAACATAATTTATGTAAGAACTTACCTGATAAATTCATTTCTTTCATATTAGCAAGAGTCCATGAGGCCCGCCCTTTTTTGTGGTGGTTATGATTTTTTTGTATAAAGCACAATTATTCCAATTCCTTATTTTATATGCTTTCGCACTTTTTTCTTATCACCCCACTTCTTGGCTATTCGTTAAACTGAATTGTGGGTGTGGTGAGGGGTGTATTTATAGGCATTTTAAGGTTTGGGAAACTTTGCCCCTCCTGGTAGGAATGTATATCCCATACGTCACTAGCTCATGGACTCTTGCTAATATGAAAGAAATGAATTTATCAGGTAAGTTCTTACATAAATTATGTTTTTCATATAACTGCATGTAATAGACACTAATATAAAGCATAAGATGCACAGATACTGATATAAAAATCCAGTATAAAACTGTTTAAAAACTTACTTAGAAGCTCTCAGTTTAGCTCTGTTGAAAAGGTCGCTGGAAAGTGAGAATAAGACACTCCCCCCACCCCTTCTTTTACATATGAAAAGACCCTTTACACAAACAGGAGCAAGCTGGAGAAGGTAGCTGACGGTATTCTCATAAAACTTTGGGGCTCGGTTAGGAGTCTGAACATCGTAGCAATGTTATTTAAAAAAATTAAAAAAACTTTATGGGCTATATAAATAGAAAATCTACAAAAGATTTATGCAAATAAAAAATGAGTGTATAATGTCCCTTTAAGTTGGTTTACTGTTCAGTGAATGCTAGAGAAACAGGAAGTCAGAGTCTTGCCCATGCTCAGAAGAGGCAAAATACAACTTAAACTCCTTTTATAGGCAGTGGCTACACTAATAATAGCTCATTTTGCAAGAAAATAAGTGGTTGGTTTTTTTAACACAATCTGTTTCTTTTTATGTTTACTTTGATTTAACATATATGTTTGTTTCTGAAGGACCACTGTTTCATATCCCTTTAAAGGGATATGAAACCCAAAGTTTTCTTTCAAGATAGAGCATGCAATTTTAAACAACTTTCTAATTTACTGCTATTATCAATTTTTATTCGTTCTCTTTATTTGAAAAAGCAGAAATGGAAGGTTTGGAGCCGGGCCCATTTTTGGTTCAGCAGCTGGGTAGGGCTAAATGTACCCACCAAAAATGGTCCGGCTCCTAAGCTTACATTCCTGCTTTTCAAATAAAGATAACAAGAGAATGAAGAAAATGTTATAAAAGGAGTAAATTAGAAAGCTGCTCTATCTGAATCATGAAACATAAATAAATTGGGCTTTAACCCTTTAGTGACCAGACCATTTTTCAATTTTCTTACCCTTAAAGTGAAGGTCAACTTTGATGAATGAAAGCCCGTTTTTTAAAAATACTATTAAAAACAGGGGTACTTTCATTCATCAAAGTTTAGAAAGCAGCCGTTTTGTTTAAAAACGTACCTCTCTCCTCTTCACAGCTGGAGCAGCTTCCCCCGCACGGAGATCCTCTCTTCACACGTCAGCAATGACGAATCCGGCTTCCTCCAATAACGGCTTCCTCCCCAGAGCAAACATTGCCTGAGGCCATGGCGTGATTGGAGGAAGTCGGATTCTTCATAGCTGACGTATGAAGAGAGGTTTTGCGGGTGGGGGAAGGTGCTCCGGCTGTGAAGAGGAGAGAGGTAAGTTTTTAAACAAAACGGCTGCTTTCTAAACTTTGATAAATGAAAGTGCCCCTGTTTTTAATAGTACATTTTAAAAAACGGGCTTTCATTCATCAAAGTTAACCTTCACTTTAAGGACCAGGGCTAGTTTTACATTTTTGCAGTGTTTGTGTTTAGCTGTAATTTTCCTCTTACTCATTTACTGTACCCACACATATTATATACAGTTTTTCTCGCCACTAAATGAACTTTCTAAAGATATCATTATTTTCATCATATCAAATAATTTACTAATTTTTTTTTTATAAAATATGATGAAAACATTTAAAAAAAGACACTTATTCTAACTTTGACCCCCAAAATCTGTTACACATCTACAACCACCAAAAAACACCCATGTTAAATAGTTTCTAAATTTTGACCTGAGTTTAGAAATACCCAATGTTTACATGTTCTTTGCTTTTTTTGCAAGTTATAGGGCAATAAGTACAAGTAGCACTTTGCTATTTCCAAAACATTTCTTTTTCAAAATTAGCGATAGTTACATTGGAACACTGATATCTGTCAGGAATCCCTGAATAACCCTTCACATGTATATATTTTCTTTTAGTAGACAACCCAAGGTATTTATCTAGGCCCATTTTGTTATATTTCATGCCACCATTTCACCGCCAAATGCGATCAAATAAAAAAGTCGTTAACTTTTTCACTAACTTTTTCACTAACGTTAGCTTTCTCATTGAAATTATTTACAAACAGATTGTGCAATTATGGCACAAATGGTTGTAAATGCTTCTCTGGGATCCCCTTTGTTCAGAAATAGCAGACATACAGTATATGGCTTTGGCATTACTTTTTGGCAATTAGAAGGCCGCTAAATGCCGCTGCGCACCACACTTGTATTATGCCCAGCAGTGAAGGGGTTAATTAGGTAGCTTTTAGTAGTGTTAATTTTAGCTTTAGTGTAGAGATCAGTCTCCCACCTGACACATCCCATCCCCTGACCCCTCACTGACCCCCCTCAAACAGCTCTCTTCCCTCTCCCACCCCACAATTGTCACTGCCATCTTAAGTACTGGCAGAAAGTCTGCCAGTGCTAAAATAAAAGGATATATATATATATATATATATATATATATATATATAT